>NW_028187437.1:0-68000 GCF_964204655.1 Triturus cristatus
AGAAAGCTTACCATCCACAGGCACCGCACTAGCAAAGCAACTGATGCACTTCTGTTTCTAGAGAAAGCTTCACATCCACAGGCGCCGCACTAGCAAAGCAGCTGATGCACTTCTGTTCCAGAGAAAGCTTCACATCCACAGGCGCCGCACTAGCAAAGCAGCTGATGCACTTCTGTTTCTAGAGAAAGCTTCACATCCACAGGCGCCGCACTAGCAAAGCAGCTGATGCACTCCTGTTTCTAGAGAAAGCTTCTCATCCACAGGCGCCGCACTAGCAAAGCAGCTGATGCACTTCTGTTTGTAGAGAAAGCTTCTCATCCACAGGCGCCGCACTAGCGAAGCAGCTGATGCACTTCTGTTTATAGAGAAAGCTTCACATCCACAGGTGCTGCACTAGCAAAGCAGCTGACGCACTTCTGTTTCTAGAGAAAGCTTCACATCCACAGGCATCGCACTAGCAAAGCAGCTGATGCACTTCTGTTTATGGAGAAAGCTTCACATCCACAGGTGCTGCACTAGCAAAGCAGCTGATGCACTTCTGTTTCTAGAGAAAGCTTCTCATCCACAGGCGCCGCACTAGCAATGCAGCTCATGCACCTCTGTTTCTAGAGAAAGCTTCTCATCCACAGGCGCCGCACTAGCAAAGCAGATGATGCACTTCTGTTTCTAGAGAAAGCTTCACATCCACAGGCGCCGCACTAGCAAAGCAGATGATGCACTTCTGTTTATAGAGAAAGCTTCACATCCACAGGTGCTGCACTAGCAAAGCAGCTGACGCACTTCTGTTTCTAGAGAAAGCTTCACATCCACAGGCATCGCACTAGCAAAGCAGCTGCTGCACTTCTGTTTCTAGAGAAAGCTTCACATCCACAGGTGCCGCACTAGCAAAGCAGCTGATGCACTTCTGTTTCTAGAGAAAGCTTCACATCCACAGGCGCCGCACTAGCAAAGCAGCTGATGCACTTCTGTTTCCAGAGAAAGCTTCACATCCACAGGTGTCGCACTAGCAAAGCAGCTGATGCACTTCTGGTTCCAGAGAAAGCTTCACATTCACAGGCGCCGCACTAGCATAGCAGCTGATGCACTTCTGTTTCTAGAGAAAGCTTCACATCCACAGGCGCAGCACTAGCAATGCAGCTGATGCACTTCTGTTTCTAGAGAAAGCTTCACATCCACAGGCGCCGCACTAGCAAAGCAGCTGATGCACTTCTGTTTCTAGAGAAGGCTTCACATCCACAGGCACCGCACTAGCAAAGCAGCTGATGCACTTCTGTTTCTAGAGAAAGCTTCACTTCCACAGGCGCCGCACTAGCAAAGCAGCTGATGCACTTCTGTTTCTAGAGAAAGCTTCACATCCACAGGCGCTGCACTAGTAAAGCAGCTGATGCACTTCTGTTTCTAGAGAAGGCTTCACATCCACAGGTGCCGCACTAGTAAAGCAGCTGATGCACTTCTGTTTCTAGAGAAGGCTTCACATCCACAGGCGCCGCACTAGCAAAGCAGCTGATGCACTTCTGTTTCTAGAGAAAGCTTCACATCCACAGGTACCACACTAGCAATGCAGCTGATGCACTTCTGTTTCTAGAGAAAGCTTCACATCCGCAGGCGCCGCACTAGCAAAGCAGCTGGTGCACTTCTGTTTCTAGAGAAAACTTCACATCCACAGGTGCCGCACTAGCAAAGCAGCTGATGCACTTCTGTTTCTAGAGAAAGCTTCACACCCACAGGCGCCGCACTAGCAAAGCAGCTGATGCACTTCTGTTTCTAGAGAAAGCTTCACACCCACAGGTGCCGCACTAGCAAAGCAGCTGATGCACTTCTGTTTCTAGAGAAAGCTTCACACCCACAGGCGCCGCACTAGCAAAGCAGCTGATGCACTTCTGTTTCTAGAGAAAGCTTCACATCCACAGGCATTGCACTAGCAAAGCAGATGATGCACTTCTGTTTCTAGAGAAAGCTTCACAGGCACCGCACTAGCAAAACAGCTGATGCACTTCTGTTTCCAGAGAAAGCTTCACATCCACAGGCGCCGCACTAGCAATGCAGCTGATGCACTTCTGTTTCTAGAGAAAGCTTCACATCCACAGGCGCCGCACTAGCAAAGCAGCTGATGCACTTCTGTTTCCAGAGAAACTTTCACATTCACAGGCCCCGCACTAGCAAAGCAGCTGGTGCACTTCTGTTTCTAGAGAAAACTTCACATCCACAGGCGCCGCACTAGCAAAGCAGCTGATGCACTTCTGTTTCTAGAGAAAGCTTCACATCCACAGGCGTCGCACTAGCAAAGCAACTGATGCACTTCTGTTTCGAGAGAAAGCTTCACATCCACAGGCGCCGCACTAGCAAAGCAGCTGATGCACTTCTGTTTCTAGAGAAAGCTTCACATCCACTGGCGCCGCACTAGCAATGCAGCTGATGCACTTCTGTTTCTAGAGAAAGCTTCAATATCCACAGGCGCCGCACTAGCAAAGCAGATGATGCACTTCTGTTTCTAGAGCAAGCTTCACATCCACAGGTGCCGCACTTGCAAAGCAGCTGATGCACTTCTGTTTCCAGAGAAAGCTTCACATCCACAGGTACTGCACTAGCAAAGCAGCTGATGCACTTCTGTTTCTAGAGAAAGCTTCACATCCACAGGCACTGCACTAGCAAAGCAGATGATGCACTTCTGTTTCTAGAGAAAGCTTCACAGGCACCGCACTAGCAAAACAGCTGATGCACTTCTGTTTCTAGAGAAAGCTTCACATCCACAGGCGCCGCACTAGCAAAGCAGCTGATGCACTTCTGTTTCTAGAGAAAGCTTCACATCCACAGGCGCCGCACTAGCAAAGCAGATGATGCACTTCTGTTTCTAGAGAAAGCTTCACATCCACAGGCGCCGCACTAGCAAAGCAGCTGATGCACTTCTGTTTCGAGAGAAAGCTTCACATCCACAGGCGTCGCACTAGCAATGCAACTGATGCACTTCTGTTTCTAGAGAAAGCTTCACACCCACAGGCGCCGCACTAGCAAAGCAGCTACTGCACTTCAGTTTCTAGAGAAAGCTTCACATCCACAGGCGCCGCACTAGCAAAGCGGCTGATGCACTTCTGTTTCTAGAGAAAGCTTACCATCCACAGGCACCGCACTAGCAAAGCAACTGATGCACTTCTGTTTCTAGAGAAAGCTTCACATCCACAGGCGCCGCACTAGCAAAGCAGCTGATGCACTTCTGTTCCAGAGAAAGCTTCACATCCACAGGCGCCGCACTAGCAAAGCAGCTGATGCACTTCTGTTTCTAGAGAAAGCTTCACATCCACAGGCGCCGCACTAGCAAAGCAGCTGATGCACTCCTGTTTCTAGAGAAAGCTTCTCATCCACAGGCGCCGCACTAGCAAAGCAGCTGATGCACTTCTGTTTGTAGAGAAAGCTTCTCATCCACAGGCGCCGCACTAGCGAAGCAGCTGATGCACTTCTGTTTATAGAGAAAGCTTCACATCCACAGGTGCTGCACTAGCAAAGCAGCTGACGCACTTCTGTTTCTAGAGAAAGCTTCACATCCACAGGCATCGCACTAGCAAAGCAGCTGATGCACTTCTGTTTATGGAGAAATCTTCACATCCACAGGTGCTGCACTAGCAAAGCAGCTGATGCACTTCTGTTTCTAGAGAAAGCTTCTCATCCACAGGCGCCGCACTAGCAATGCAGCTCATGCACCTCTGTTTCTAGAGAAAGCTTCTCATCCACAGGCGCCGCACTAGCAAAGCAGATGATGCACTTCTGTTTCTAGAGAAAGCTTCACATCCACAGGCGCCGCACTAGCAAAGCAGATGATGCACTTCTGTTTCTAGAGAAAGCTTCACATCCACAGGCGCCGCACTAGCAATGCAACTGATGCACTTCTGTTTCTAGAGAAAGCTTCACACCCACAGGCGCCGCACTAGCAAAGCAGCTGCTGCACTTCTGTTTCTAGAGAAAGCTTCACGTCCACAGGCGCCGCACTAGCAAAGCGGCTGATGCACTTCTGTTTCTAGAGAAAGCTTACCATCCACAGGCACCGCACTACCAAAGCAGCTGATGCACTTCTGTTTCTAGAGAAAGCTTCACATCCACAGGCGCCGCACTAGCAAAGCAGCTGATGCACTTCTGTTCCAGAGAAAGCTTCACATCCACAGGCGCCGCACTAGCAAAGCAGCTGATGCACTTCTGTTTCTAGAGAAAGCTTCACATCCACAGGCGCCGCACTAGCAAAGCAGCTGATGCACTCCTGTTTCTAGAGAAAGCTTCTCATCCACAGGCGCCGCACTAGCAAAGCAGCTGATGCACTTCTGTTTGTAGAGAAAGCTTCTCATCCACAGGCGCCGCACTAGCGAAGCAGCTGATGCACTTCTGTTTATAGAGAAAGCTTCACATCCACAGGTGCTGCACTAGCAAAGCAGCTGACGCACTTCTGTTTCTAGAGAAAGCTTCACATCCACAGGCATCGCACTAGCAAAGCAGCTGATGCACTTCTGTTTATGGAGAAAGCTTCACATCCACAGGTGCTGCACTAGCAAAGCAGCTGATGCACTTCTGTTTCTAGAGAAAGCTTCTCATCCACAGGCGCCGCACTAGCAATGCAGCTCATGCACCTCTGTTTCTAGAGAAAGCTTCTCATCCACAGGCGCCGCACTAGCAAAGCAGATGATGCACTTCTGTTTCTAGAGAAAGCTTCACATCCACAGGCTCCGTACTAGCAAAGCAGCGGATGCACTTCTGTTTCTAGAGAAAGCTTCACATCCACAGGTGCCGCACTAGCAAAGCAGCTGATGCACTTCTGTTTCTAGAGAAAGCTTCACATCCACAGGTGCCGCACTAGCAAAGCAGCTGATGCACTTCTGTTTCCAGAGAAAGCTTCACATCCACAGGCGCCGCACTAGCAAAGCAGCTGATGCACTTCTGTTTCCAGAGAAAGCTTCACATCCACAGGTGTCGCACTAGCAAAGCACCTGATGCACTTCTGGTTCCAGAGAAAGCTTCACATTCACAGGCGCCGCACTAGCATAGCAGCTGATGCACTTCTGTTTCTAGAGAAAGCTTCACATCCACAGGCGCAGCACTAGCAATGCAGCTGATGCACTTCTGTTTCTAGAGAAAGCTTCACATCCACAGGCGCCGCACTAGCAAAGCAGCTGATGCACTTCTGTTTCTAGAGAAGGCTTCACATCCACAGGCACCGCACTAGCAAAGCAGCTGATGCACTTCTGTTTCTAGAGAAATCTTCACTTCCACAGGCGCCGCACTAGCAAAGCAGCTGATGCACTTCTGTTTCTAGAGAAGGCTTCACATCCACAGGCGCCGCACTAGCAAAGCAGCTGATGCACTTCTGTTTCTAGAGAAAGCTTCACATTCACAGGTGCCGCACTAGCAATGCAGCTGATGCACTTCTGTTTCTAGAGAAAGCTTCACATCCGCAGGCGCTGCATTAGCAAAGCAGCTGATGCACTTCTGTTTCTAGAGAAAGCTTCACATCCACAGGCGCCGCGCCAGCAAAGCAGCTGATGCACTTCTGTTTCCAGAGAAAGCTTCACATCCACAGGCGCAGCACTAGCAAAGCAGCTGATGCACTTCTGTTTCCAGAGAAAGTTTCACATTCACAGGCGCCGCACTAGCAAAGCAGCTGGTGCACTTCTGTTTCTAGAGAAAACTTCACATCCACAGGTGCCGCACTAGCAAAGCAACTGATGCACTTCTGTTTCTAGAGAAAGCTTCGCACCCACAGGCGCCGCACTAGCAAAGCAGCTGATGCACTTCTGTTTCTAGAGAAAGCTTCACACCCACAGGTGCCGCACTAGCAAAGCAGCTGATGCACTTCTGTTTCTAGAGAAAGCTTCACACCCACAGGCGCCGCACTAGCAAAGCAGCTGATGCACTTCTGTTTCTAGAGAAAGCTTCACATCCACAGGCACTGCACTAGCAAAGAAGATGATGCACTTCTGTTTCTAGAGAAAGCTTCACAGGCACCGCACTAGCAAAACAGCTGATGCACTTCTGTTTCCAGAGAAAGCTTCACATCCACAGGCGCCGCACTAGCAATGCAGCTGATGCACTTCTGTTTCTAGAGAAAGCTTCACATCCACAGGCGCCGCACTAGCAAAGCAGCTGATGCACTTCTGTTTCCAGAGAAACTTTCACATTCACAGGCCCCGCACTAGCAAAGCAGCTGGTGCACTTCTGTTTCTAGAGAAAACTTCACATCCACAGGCGCCGCACTAGCAAAGCAGCTGATGCACTTCTGTTTCTAGAGAAAGCTTCACATCCACAGGCGTCGCACTAGCAAAGCAACTGATGCACTTCTGTTTATGGAGAAAGCTTCACATCCACAGGTGCTGCACTAGCAAAGCAGCTGATGCACTTCTGTTTCTAGAGAAAGCTTCTCATCCACAGGCGCCGCACTAGCAATGCAGCTCATGCACCTCTGTTTCTAGAGAAAGCTTCTCATCCACAGGCGCCGCACTAGCAAAGCAGAAGATGCACTTCTGTTTCTAGAGAAAGCTTCACATCCACAGGCTCCGTACTAGCAAAGCAGCGGATGCACTTCTGTTTCTAGAGAAAGCTTCACATCCACAGGTGCCGCACTAGCAAAGCAGCTGATGCACTTCTGTTTCTAGAGAAAGCTTCACATCCACAGGTGCCGCACTAGCAAAGCAGCTGATGCACTTCTGTTTCCAGAGAAAGCTTCACATCCACAGGCGCCGCACTAGCAAAGCAGCTGATGCACTTCTGTTTCCAGAGAAAGCTTCACATCCACAGGTGTCGCACTAGCAAAGCACCTGATGCACTTCTGGTTCCAGAGAAAGCTTCACATTCACAGGCGCCGCACTAGCATAGCAGCTGATGCACTTCTGTTTCTAGAGAAAGCTTCACATCCACAGGCGCAGCACTAGCAATGCAGCTGATGCACTTCTGTTTCTAGAGAAAGCTTCACATCCACAGGCGCCGCACTAGCAAAGCAGCTGATGCACTTCTGTTTCTAGAGAAGGCTTCACATCCACAGGCACCGCACTAGCAAAGCAGCTGATGCACTTCTGTTTCTAGAGAAAGCTTCACTTCCACAGGCGCCGCACTAGCAAAGCAGCTGATGCACTTCTGTTTCTAGAGAAGGCTTCACATCCACAGGCGCCGCACTAGCAAAGCAGCTGATGCACTTCTGTTTCTAGAGAAAGCTTCACATCCACAGGTGCCGCACTAGCAATGCAGCTGATGCACTTCTGTTTCTAGAGAAAGCTTCACATCCGCAGGCGCCGCATTAGCAAAGCAGCTGATGCACTTCTGTTTCTAGAGAAAGCTTCACATCCACAGGCGCCGCGCCAGCAAAGCAGCTGATGCACTTCTGTTTCCAGAGAAAGCTTCACATCCACAGGCGCAGCACTAGCAAAGCAGCTGATGCACTTCTGTTTCCAGAGAAAGTTTCTAATTCACAGGCGCCGCACTAGCAAAGCAGCTGGTGCACTTCTGTTTCTAGAGAAAACTTCACATCCACAGGTGCCGCACTAGCAAAGCAACTGATGCACTTCTGTTTCTAGAGAAAGCTTCACACCCACAGGCGCCACACTAGCAAAGCAGCTGATGCACTTCTGTTTCTAGAGAAAGCTTCACACCCACAGGTGCCGCACTAGCAAAGCAGCTGATGCACTTCTGTTTCTAGAGAAAGCTTCACACCCACAGGCGCCGCACTAGCAAAGCAGCTGATGCACTTCTGTTTCTAGAGAAAGCTTCACATCCACAGGCACTGCACTAGCAAAGAAGATGATGCACTTCTGTTTCTAGAGAAAGCTTCACAGGCACCGCACTAGCAAAACAGCTGATGCACTTCTGTTTCCAGAGAAAGCTTCACATCCACAGGCGCCGCACTAGCAATGCAGCTGATGCACTTCTGTTTCTAGAGAAAGCTTCACATCCACAGGCGCCGCACTAGCAAAGCAGCTGATGCACTTCTGTTTCCAGAGAAACTTTCACATTCACAGGCCCCGCACTAGCAAAGCAGCTGGTGCACTTCTGTTTCTAGAGAAAACTTCACATCCACAGGCGCCGCACTAGCAAAGCAGCTGATGCACTTCTGTTTCTAGAGAAAGCTTCACATCCAGAGGCGTCGCACTAGCAAAGCAACTGATGCACTTCTGTTTCGAGAGAAAGATTCACATCCACAGGCGCCGCACTAGCAAAGCAGCTGATGCACTTCTGTTTCTAGAGAAAGCTTCACATCCACTGGCGCCGCACTAGCAATGCAGCTGATGCACTTCTGTTTCTAGAGAAAGCTTCAATATCCACAGGCGCCGCACTAGCAAAGCAGCTGATGCACTTCTGTTTCTAGAGAAAGCTTCACACCCACAGGCGCCGCACTAGCAAAGCAGCTGATGCACTTCTGTTTCTAGAGAAAGCTTCACATCCACAGGCACTGCACTAGCAAAGCAGATGATGCACTTCTGTTTCTAGAGAAAGCTTCACAGGCACCGCACTTGCAAAACAGCTGATGCACTTCTGTTTCCAGAGAAAGCTTCACATCCACAGGCGCCGCACTAGCAAAGCAGCTGATGCACTTCTGTTTCCAGAGAAAGCTTCACATCCACAGGCGCCGCACTAGCAAAGCAGCTGATGCACTTCTGTTTCTAGAGAAAGCTTCTCATTCACAGGCACCGCACTAGCAAAGCAGCTGATGCACTTCTGTTTCCAGAGAAAGTTTCACATTCACTGGCCCCGCACTAGCAAAGCAGCTGTTGCACTTCTGTTTCTAGAGAAAGCTTCTCATCCACAAGTGCCGCACTAGCAAAGCAGATGATGCACTTCTGTTTCTAGAGAAAGCTTCACATCCACAGGCGCCGCACTAGCAATGCAGCTGATGCACTTCTGCTTCTAGAGAAAGCTTCACATCCACAGGCGCCGCACTAGCAAAGCAGCTGATGCACATCTGTTTCAAGAGAAAGCTTCACATCCACAGGCGCCACACTAGCAATGCAGCTGATGCACTTCTGTTTCTAGAGAAAGCTTCACATCCACAGGCGCTGCACTAGAAAAGCAACTGATGCACTTCTGTTTCTAGAGAAAGCTTCACTTCCACAGGTGCTGCACTAGCAAAGCGGCTGATGCACTTCTGTTTCTAGCGAAAGCTTCACATCCACAGGCGCCGCACTAGCAAAGCAACTGATGCACTTCTGTTTCTTGAGAAAGCTTCACACCCACAGGCGCCGCACTAGCAAAGCAGCTGATGCACTTCTGTTTCCAGAGAAAACTTCACATCCACACGCGCCGCACTAGCAAAGCAGCTGATGCACTTCTGTTTCCAGAGAAAACTTCACATCCACATCCACTGCACTAGCAAAGCAGCTGATGCACTTCTGTTTCTAGAGAAAGCTTCACATCCACAGGCGCCGCACTAGCAAAGCAGCTGATGCACTTCTGTTTCTAGAGAAAGCTTCACATCCACAGGCGCCGCACTAGCAATGCAGCTGATGCACTTCTGTTTCTAGAGAAAGCTTCACACCCACAGGCGCCGCACTATCAAAGCAGCTGATGCACTTCTGTTTCTAGAGAAAGCTTCAAATCCACAAGCCCCGCTGTAGCAAAGCAGCTGATGCACTTCTGTTTATAGAGAAAGCTTCACATCCACAGGCGCTGCACTAGCGAAGCAGCTGATGCACTTCTGTTTCTACAGAAAGCTTCACATCCACAGGCATCGCACTAGCAAAGCAGCTGATGCACTTCTGTTTCTAGAGAACGCTTCACATCCACAGGCACCGCACTAGCAAAGCAGCTGATGCACTTCTGTTTCTAGAGAAAGCTTCACATCCACAGGCGCCGCACTAGCAAAGCAGCTGATGCACTTCTGTTTCTAGAGAAGGCTTCACATCCACAGGCGCCGCACTAGTAAAGCAGCTGATGCACTTCTGTTTCTAGAGAAGGCTTCACATCCACAGGCGCCACACTAGCAATGCAGCTGATGCACTTCTGTTTCTAGAGAAAGCTTCACATCCATAGGCGCCGCACTAGCAAAGCAGCTGATGCACTTCTGTTTCCAGAGAAAGCTTCACATCCATAGGCGCCGCACTAGCAAAGCAGCTGATGCACTTCTGTTTCCAGAGAAAGCTTCACATCCATAGGCGCCGCACTAGCAAAGCAGCTGATGCACTTCTGTTTACAGAGAAAGCTTCACATCCACATGCGCCGCACTATTAAAGCAGCTGATGCACTTCTGTTTCTAGAGAAGGCTTCACACCCACAGGCGCCGCACTAGCAAAGCAGCTGTTGCACTTCTGTTTCCTGAGAAAGCTTCATATCCACAGGCGCCGCACTAGCAAAGCAACTGATGCATTTCTGTTTCTAGAGATAGCTTCACATCCACAGGCACTGCACTAGCAAAGCAGCTGATGCGCTTCTGTTTCCAGAGAAAGCTTCACATCCACAGGCGCCGCACTAGCAAAGCAGCTGATGCACTTCTGTTTCTAGAGATAGCTTCACATCCACAGGCACTGCACTAGCAAAGCAGCTGATGCGCTTCTGTTTCCAGAGAAAGCTTCACATACACAGGCGCCGCACTAGCAATGCAGCTGATGCACTTCTGTTTCTAGAGAAAGCTTCACACCCACAGGCGCCGCACTAGCAAAGCAGCTGATGCACTTCTGTTTCTAGAGAAAGCTTCACATCCACAGGCGCCGCACTAGCAAAGCAGCTGATGCACTTCTGTTTCTAGAGAAAGCTTCACCTCCACAGGCGCCGCACTAGCAAAGCAGCTGATGCATTTCTGTTTCCAGAGAAAGCTTCACATCCACAGGCGCCGCACTAGCAAAGCAGCTGGTGCACTTCTGTTTCTAGAAAAAGCTTCACATCCACAGGCGCCACACTAGCAAAGCAGCTGATGCACTTCTGGTTCCAGAGAAAGCTTCACATTCACAGGCGCTGCACTATCAAAGCAGCTGTTGCACTTCTGTTTCTAGAGAAAGCTTCACATCCACAGGCGCCACACTAGCAAAGCAGCTGATGCACTTCTGTTTCTAGAGAAAGGTTCACATCCACAGGCGCCACACTAGCAAAGCAGCTGATGCACTTCTGTTTCTAGAGAAAGCTTCACATCCACAGGCGCCGTACTAGCAAAGCAGCTGATGGACTTCTGTTTCTAGAGAAAGCTTCACATCCACTGGCGCCGCACTAGTAAAGCAGCTAATGCACTTCTGTTTCAAGAGAAAGCTTCACATTCACAGACGCCGCACTAGCAAAGCAGCTGATGCACTTCTGTTTCTAGAGAAAGCTTCACATCCACAGGCGCCGCACTAGCGAAACAGCTGATGCACTTCTGTTTATAGAGAAAGCTTCACATCCACAGGTGCGCACTAGCAAAGCAGCTGATGCACTTCTGTTTCTAGAGAAAGCTTCACATCCACAGGCGCCGCACTAGCAAAGCAGCTGATGCACTTCTGTTTCTGGAGAAAGCTTCACATCCACAGGCATCGCACTAGCAAAGCAGCTGATGCACTTTTGTTTATGGAGAAAGCTTCACATCCACAGGTGCTGCACTAGCAAAGCAGCTGATGCACTTCTGTTTCTAGAGAAAGCTTCTCATCCACAGGCGCCGCACTAGCAATGCAGCTCATGCACCTCTGTTTCTAGAGAAAGCTTCTCATCCACAGGCGCCGCACTAGCAAAGCAGATGATGCACTTCTGTTTCTAGAGAAAGCTTCACATCCACAGGGTCCGTACTAGCAAAGCAGCGGATGCACTTCTGTTTCTAGAGAAAGCTTCACATCCACAGGTGCCGCACTAGCAAAGCAGCTGATGCACTTCTGTTTCTAGAGAAAGCTTCACATCCACAGGTGCCGCACTAGCAAAGCAGCTGATGCACTTCTGTTTCTAGAGAAAGCTTCACATCCACAGGCGCCGCACTAGCAAAGCAGCTGATGCACTTCTGTTTCCAGAGAAAGCTTCACATCCACAGGTGTCGCACTAGCAAAGCAGCTGATGCACTTCTGGTTCCAGAGAAAGCTTCACATTCACAGGCGCCGCACTAGCATAGCAGCTGATGCACTTCTGTTTCTAGAGAAAGCTTCACATCCACAGGCGCAGCACTAGCAATGCAGCTGATGCACTTCTGTTTCTAGAGAAAGCTTCACATCCACAGGCGCCGCACTAGCAAAGCAGCTGATGCACTTCTGTTTCTAGAGAAGGCTTCACATCCACAGGCACCGCACTAGCAAAGCAGCTGATGCACTTCTGTTTCTAGAGAAAGCTTCACTTCCACAGGCGCCGCACTAGCAAAGCAGCTGATGCACTTCTGTTTCTAGAGAAAGCTTCACATCCACAGGCGCTGCACTAGTAAAGCAGCTGATGCACTTCTGTTTCTAGAGAAGGCTTCACATCCACAGGTGCCGCACTAGTAAAGCAGCTGATGCACTTCTGTTTCTAGAGAAGGCTTCACATCCACAGGCGCCGCACTAGCAAAGCAGCTGATGCACTTCTGTTTCTAGAGAAAGCTTCACATCCACAGGTGCCGCACTAGCAATGCAGCTGATGCACTTCTGTTTCTAGAGAAAGCTTCACATCCGCAGGCGCCGCATTAGCAAAGCAGCTGATGCACTTCTGTTTCTAGAGAAAGCTTCACATCCACAGGCGCCGCGCTAGCAAAGCAGCTGATGCACTTCTGTTTCCAGAGAAAGCTTCACATCCACAGGCGCCGCACTAGCAAAGCAGCTGATGCACTTCTGTTTCCAGAGAAAGTTTCACATTCACAGGTGCCTCACTAGCAAAGCAGCTGGTGCACTTCTGTTTCTAGAGAAAACTTCACATCCACAGGTGCCGCACTAGCAAAGCAGCTGATGCACTTCTGTTTCTAGAGAAAGCTTCACACCCACAGGCGCCGCACTAGCAAAGCAGCTGATGCACTTCTGTTTCTAGATAAAGCTTCACACCCACAGGTGCCGCACTAGCAAAGCAGCTGATGCACTTCTGTTTCTAGAGAAAGCTTCACACCCACAGGCGCCGCACTAGCAAAGCAGCTGATGCACTTCTGTTTCTAGAGAAAGCTTCACATCCACAGGCATTGCACTAGCAAAGCAGATGATGCACTTCTGTTTCTAGAGAAAGCTTCACAGGCACCGCACTAGCAAAACAGCTGATGCACTTCTGTTTCCAGAGAAAGCTTCACATCCACAGGCGCCGCACTAGCAATGCAGCTGATGCACTTCTGTTTCTAGAGAAAGCTTCACATCCACAGGCGCCGCACTAGCAAAGCAGCTGATGCACTTCTGTTTCCAGAGAAACTTTCACATTCACAGGCCCCGCACTAGCAAAGCAGCTGGTGCACTTCTGTTTCTAGAGAAAACTTCACATCCACAGGCGCCGCACTAGCAAAGCAGCTGATGCACTTCTGTTTCTAGAGAAAGCTTCACATCCACAGGCGTCGCACTAGCAAAGCAACTGATGCACTTCTGTTTCGAGAGAAAGCTTCACATCCACAGGCGCCGCACTAGCAAAGCAGCTGATGCACTTCTGTTTCTAGAGAAAGCTTCACATCCACTGGCGCCGCACTAGCAATGCAGCTGATGCACTTCTGTTTCTAGAGAAAGCTTCAATATCCACAGGCGCCGCACTAGCAAAGCAGCTGATGCACTTCTGTTTCTAGAGAAAGCTTCACATCCACAGGCGCCGCACTTGCAAAGCAGCTGATGCACTTCTGTTTCTAGAGAAAGCTTCACATCCACAGGCCCTGCACTAGCAAAGCAGATGATGCACTTCTGTTTCTAGAGAAAGCTTCACAGGCACCGCACTAGCAAAACAGCTGATGCACTTCTGTTTCTAGAGAAAGCTTCACATCCACAGGCGCCGCACTAGCAAAGCAGCTGATGCACTTCTGTTTCTAGAGAAAGCTTCACATCCACAGGCGCCGCACTAGCAAAGCAGATGATGCACTTCTGTTTCTAGAGAAAGCTTCACATCCACAGGCGCCGCACTAGCAAAGCAGCTGATGCACTTCTGTTTCGAGAGAAAGCTTCACATCCACAGGCGTCGCACTAGCAATGCAACTGATGCACTTCTGTTTCTAGAGAAAGCTTCACACCCACAGGCGCCACACTAGCAAAGCAGCTGCTGCACTTCTGTTTCTAGAGAAAGCTTCACATCCACAGGCGCCGCACTAGCAAAGCGGCTGATGCACTTCTGTTTCTAGAGAAAGCTTACCATCCACAGGCACCGCACTAGCAAAGCAACTGATGCACTTCTGTTTCTAGAGAAAGCTTCACATCCACAGGCGCCGCACTAGCAAAGCAGCTGATGCACTTCTGTTCCAGAGAAAGCTTCACATCCACAGGCGCCGCACTAGCAAAGCAGCTGATGCACTTCTGTTTCTAGAGAAAGCTTCACATCCACAGGCGCCGCACTAGCAAAGCAGCTGATGCACTCCTGTTTCTAGAGAAAGCTTCTCATCCACAGGCGCCGCACTAGCAAAGCAGCTGATGCACTTCTGTTTGTAGAGAAAGCTTCTCATCCACAGGCGCCGCACTAGCGAAGCAGCTGATGCACTTCTGTTTATAGAGAAAGCTTCACATCCACAGGTGCTGCACTAGCAAAGCAGCTGACGCACTTCTGTTTCTAGAGAAAGCTTCACATCCACAGGCATCGCACTAGCAAAGCAGCTGATGCACTTCTGTTTATGGAGAAAGCTTCACATCCACAGGTGCTGCACTAACAAAGCAGCTGATGCACTTCTGTTTCTAGAGAAAGCTTCTCATCCACAGGCGCCGCACTAGCAATGCAGCTCATGCACCTCTGTTTCTAGAGAAAGCTTCTCATCCACAGGCGCCGCACTAGCAAAGCTAATGATGCACTTCTGTTTCTAGAGAAAGCTTCACATCCACAGGCGCCGCACTAGCAAAGCAGATGATGCACTTCTGTTTCTAGAGAAAGCTTCACATCCACAGGCGCCGCACTAGCAATGCAACTGATGCACTTCTGTTTCTAGAGAAAGCTTCACATCCACAGGTGCCGCACTAGCAATGCAGCTGATGCACTTCTGTTTCTAGAGAAAGCTTCACATCCGCAGGCGCCGCATTAGCAAAGCAGCTGATGCACTTCTGTTTCTAGAGAAAGCTTCACATCCACAGGCGCCGCGCCAGCAAAGCAGCTGATGCACTTCTGTTTCCAGAGAAAGCTTCACATCCACAGGCGCAGCACTAGCAAAGCAGCTGATGCACTTCTGTTTCCAGAGAAAGTTTCTAATTCACAGGCGCCGCACTAGCAAAGCAGCTGGTGCACTTCTGTTTCTAGAGAAAACTTCACATCCACAGGTGCCGCACTAGCAAAGCAACTGATGCACTTCTGTTTCTAGAGAAAGCTTCACACCCACAGGCGCCGCACTAGCAAAGCAGCTGATGCACTTCTGTTTCTAGAGAAAGCTTCACACCCACAGGTGCCGCACTAGCAAAGCAGCTGATGCACTTCTGTTTCTAGAGAAAGCTTCACACCCACAGGCGCCGCACTAGCAAAGCAGCTGATGCACTTCTGTTTCTAGAGAAAGCTTCACATCCACAGGCACTGCACTAGCAAAGAAGATGATGCACTTCTGTTTCTAGAGAAAGCTTCACAGGCACCGCACTAGCAAAACAGCTGATGCACTTCTGTTTCCAGAGAAAGCTTCACATCCACAGGCGCCGCACTAGCAATGCAGCTGATGCACTTCTGTTTCTAGAGAAAGCTTCACATCCACAGGCACCGCACTAGCAAAGCAGCTGATGCACTTCTGATTCCAGAGAAACTTTCACATTCACAGGCCCCGCACTAGCAAAGCAGCTGGTGCACTTCTGTTTCTAGAGAAAACTTCACATCCACAGGCGCCGCACTAGCAAAGCAGCTGATGCACTTCTGTTTCTAGAGAAAGCTTCACATCCAGAGGCGTCGCACTAGCAAAGCAACTGATGCACTTCTGTTTCGAGAGAAAGATTCACATCCACAGGCGCCGCACTAGCAAAGCAGCTGATGCACTTCTGTTTCTAGAGAAAGCTTCACATCCACTGGCGCCGCACTAGCAATGCAGCTGATGCACTTCTGTTTCTAGAGAAAGCTTCAATATCCACAGGCGCCGCACTAGCAAAGCAGCTGATGCACTTCTGTTTCTAGAGAAAGCTTCACACCCACAGGCGCCGCACTAGCAAAGCAGCTGATGCACTTCTGTTTCTAGAGAAAGCTTCACATCCACAGGCACTGCACTAGCAAAGCAGATGATGCACTTCTGTTTCCAGAGAAAGCTTCACATCCACAGGCGCCGCACTAGCAAAGCAGCTGATGCACTTCTGTTTCTAGAGAAAGCTTCTCATTCACAGGCACCGCACTAGCAAAGCAGCTGATGCACTTCTGTTTCCAGAGAAAGTTTCACATTCACTGGCCCCGCACTAGCAAAGCAGCTGTTGCACTTCTGTTTCTAGAGAAAGCTTCTCATCCACAAGTGCCGCACTAGCAAAGCAGATGATGCACTTCTGTTTCTAGAGAAAGCTTCACATCCACAGGCGCCGCACTAGCAATGCAGCTGATGCACTTCTGTTTCTAGAGAAAGCTTCACATCCACAGGCGCCGCACTAGCAAAGCAGCTGATGCACATCTGTTTCAAGAGAAAGCTTCACATCCACAGGCGCCACACTAGCAATGCAGCTGATGCACTTCTGTTTCTAGAGAAAGCTTCACATCCACAGGCGCTGCACTAGAAAAGCAACTGATGCACTTCTGTTTCTAGAGAAAGCTTCACTTCCACAGGTGCTGCACTAGCAAAGCGGCTGATGCACTTCTGTTTCTAGAGAAAGCTTCACATCCACAGGCGCCGCACTAGCAAAGCAACTGATGCACTTCTGTTTCTTGAGAAAGCTTCACACCCACAGGCGCCGCACTAGCAAAGCAGCTGATGCACTTCTTTTTCCAGAGAAAACTTCACATCCACACGCGCCGCACTAGCAAAGCAGCTGATGCACTTCTGTTTCCAGAGAAAACTTCACATCCACATCCACTGCACTAGCAAAGCAGCTGATGCACTTCTGTTTCTAGAGAAAGCTTCACATCCACAGGCGCCGCACTAGCAAAGCAGCTGATGCACTTCTGTTTCTAGAGAAAGCTTCACATCCACAGGCGCCGCACTAGCAATGCAGCTGATGCACTTCTGTTTCTAGAGAAAGCTTCACACCCACAGGCGCCGCACTAACAAAGCAGCTGATGCACTTCTGTTTCTAGAGAAAGCTTCAAATCCACAAGCCCCGCTGTAGCAAAGCAGCTGATGCACTTCTGTTTATAGAGAAAGCTTCACATCCACAGGCGCTGCACTAGCGAAGCAGCTGATGCACTTCTGTTTCTACAGAAAGCTTCACATCCACAGGCATCGCACTAGCAAAGAAGCTGATGCACTTCTGTTTCTAGAGAACGCTTCACATCCACAGGCACCGCACTAGCAAAGCAGCTGATGCACTTCTGTTTCTAGAGAAAGCTTCACATCCACAGGCGCCGCACTAGCAAAGCAGCTGATGCACTTCTGTTTCTAGAGAAGGCTTCACATCCACAGGCGCCGCACTAGTAAAGCAGCTGATGCACTTCTGTTTCTAGAGAAGGCTTCACATCCACAGGCGCCACACTAGCAATGCAGCTGATGCACTTCTGTTTCTAGAGAAAGCTTCACATCCATAGGCGCCGCACTAGCAAAGCAGCTGATGCACTTCTGTTTCCAGAGAAAGCTTCACATCCATAGGCGCCGCACTAGCAAAGCAGCTGATGCACTTCTGTTTCCAGAGAAAGCTTCACATCCATAGGCGCCGCACTAGCAAAGCAGCTGATGCACTTCTGTTTACAGAGAAAGCTTCACATCCACATGCGCCGCACTATTAAAGCAGCTGATGCACTTCTGTTTCTAGAGAAGGCTTCACACCCACAGGCGCCGCACTAGCAAAGCAGCTGTTGCACTTCTGTTTCCTGAGAAAGCTTCATATCCACAGGCGCCGCACTAGCAAAGCAACTGATGCATTTCTGTTTCTAGAGATAGCTTCACATCCACAGGCACTGCACTAGCAAAGCAGCTGATGCGCTTCTGTTTCCAGAGAAAGCTTCACATCCACAGGCGCCGCACTAGCAAAGCAGCTGATGCACTTCTGTTTCTAGAGATAGCTTCACATCCACAGGCACTGCACTAGCAAAGCAGCTGATGCGCTTCTGTTTCCAGAGAAAGCTTCACATACACAGGCGCCGCACTAGCAATGCAGCTGATGCACTTCTGTTTCTAGAGAAAGCTTCACACCCACAGGCGCCGCACTAGCAAAGCAGCTGATGCACTTCTGTTTCTAGAGAAAGCTTCACATCCACAGGCGCCGCACTAGCAAAGCAGCTGATGCACTTCTGTTTCTAGAGAAAGCTTCACCTCCACAGGCGCCGCACTAGCAAAGCAGCTGATGCACTTCTGTTTCCAGAGAAAACTTCACATCCACACGCGCCGCACTAGCAAAGCAGCTGATGCACTTCTGTTTCCAGAGAAAACTTCACATCCACATCCACTGCACTAGCAAAGCAGCTGATGCACTCCTGTTTCTAGAGAAAGCTTCTCATCCACAGGCGCCGCACTAGCAAAGCAGCTGATGCACTTCTGTTTGTAGAGAAAGCTTCTCATCCACAGGCGCCGCACTAGCGAAGCAGCTGATGCACTTCTGTTTATAGAGAAAGCTTCACATCCACAGGTGCTGCACTAGCAAAGCAGCTGACGCACTTCTGTTTCTAGAGAAAGCTTCACATCCACAGGCATCCCACTAGCAAAGCAGCTGATGCACTTCTGTTTATGGAGAAAGCTTCACATCCACAGGTGCTGCACTAGCAAAGCAGCTGATGCACTTCTGTTTCTAGAGAAAGCTTCTCATCCACAGGCGCCGCACTAGCAATGCAGCTCATGCACCTCTGTTTCTAGAGAAAGCTTCTCATCCACAGGCGCCGCACTAGCAAAGCAGATGATGCACTTCTGTTTCTAGAGAAAGCTTCACATCCACAGGCGCCGCACTAGCAAAGCAGATGATGCACTTCTGTTTCTAGAGAAAGCTTCACATCCACAGGCGCCGCACTAGCAATGCAACTGATGCACTTCTGTTTCTAGAGAAAACTTCACATCCACAGGTGCCGCACTAGCAATGCAGCTGATGCACTTCTGTTTCTAGAGAAAGCTCCACATCCGCAGGCGCCGCATTAGCAAAGCAGCTGATGCACTTCTGTTTCTAGAGAAAGCTTCACATCCACAGGCGCCGCGCCAGCAAAGCAGCTGATGCACTTCTGTTTCCAGAGAAAGCTTCACATCCACAGGCGCAGCACTAGCAAAGCAGCTGATGCACTTCTGTTTCCAGAGAAAGTTTCTAATTCACAGGCGCCGCACTAGCAAAGCAGCTGGTGCACTTCTGTTTCTAGAGAAAACTTCACATCCACAGGTGCCGCACTAGCAAAGCAACTGATGCACTTCTGTTTCTAGAGAAAGCTTCACACCCACAGGCGCCGCACTAGCAAAGCAGCTGATGCACTTCTGTTTCTAGAGAAAGCTTCACACCCACAGGTGCCGCACTAGCAAAGCAGCTGATGCACTTCTGTTTCTAGAGAAAGCTTCACACCCACAGGCGCCGCACTAGCAAAGCAGCTGATGCACTTCTGTTTCTAGAGAAAGCTTCACATCCACAGGCACTGCACTAGCAAAGAAGATGATGCACTTCTGTTTCTAGAGAAAGCTTCACAGGCACCGCACTAGCAAAACAGCTGATGCACTTCTGTTTCCAGAGAAAGCTTCACATCCACAGGCGCCGCACTAGCAATGCAGCTGATGCACTTCTGTTTCTAGAGAAAGCTTCACATCCACAGGCGCCGCACTAGCAAAGCAGCTGATGCACTTCTGTTTCCAGAGAAACTTTCACATTCACAGGCCCCGCACTAGCAAAGCAGCTGGTGCACTTCTGTTTCTAGAGAAAACTTCACATCCACAGGCGCCGCACTAGCAAAGCAGCTGATGCACTTCTGTTTCTAGAGAAAGCTTCACATCCAGAGGCGTCGCACTAGCAAAGCAACTGATGCACTTCTGTTTCGAGAGAAAGATTCACATCCACAGGCGCCGCACTAGCAAAGCAGCTGATGCACTTCTGTTTCTAGAGAAAGCTTCACATCCACTGGCGCCGCACTAGCAATGCAGCTGATGCACTTCTGTTTCTAGAGAAAGTTTCAATATCCACAGGCGCCGCACTAGCAAAGCAGCTGATGCACTTCTGTTTCTAGAGAAAGCTTCACATCCACAGGCGCCGCACTAGCAAAGCAGCTGATGCACTTCTGTTTCTAGAGAAAGCTTCACATCCACAGGCACTGCACTAGCAAAGCAGATGATGCACTTCTGTTTCTAGAGAAAGCTTCACAGGCACCGCACTTGCAAAACAGCTGATGCACTTCTGTTTCCAGAGAAAGCTTCACATCCACAGGCGCCGCACTAGCAAAGCAGCTGATGCACTTCTGTTTCCAGAGAAAGCTTCACATCCACAGGCGCCGCACTAGCAAAGCAGCTGATGCACTTCTGTTTCTAGAGAAAGCTTCTCATTCACAGGCACCGCACTAGCAAAGCAGCTGATGCACTTCTGTTTCCAGAGAAAGTTTCACATTCACTGGCCCCGCACTAGCAAAGCAGCTGTTGCACTTCTGTTTCTAGAGAAAGCTTCTCATCCACAAGTGCCGCACTAGCAAAGCAGATGATGCACTTCTGTTTCTAGAGAAAGCTTCACATCCACAGGCGCCGCACTAGCAATGCAGCTGATGCACTTCTGTTTCTAGAGAAAGCTTCACATCCACAGGCGCCGCACTAGCAAAGCAGCTGATGCACATCTGTTTCAAGAGAAAGCTTCACATCCACAGGCGCCACACTAGCAATGCAGCTGATGCACTTCTGTTTCTAGAGAAAGCTTCACATCCACAGGCGCTGCACTAGAAAAGCAACTGATGCACTTCTGTTTCTAGAGAAAGCTTCACTTCCACAGGTGCTGCACTAGCAAAGCGGCTGATGCACTTCTGTTTCTAGAGAAAGCTTCACATCCACAGGCGCCGCACTAGCAAAGCAACTGATGCACTTCTGTTTCTTGAGAAAGCTTCACACCCACAGGCGCCGCACTAGCAAAGCAGCTGATGCACTTCTGTTTCCAGAGAAATCTTCACATCCACACGCGCCGCGCTAGCAAAGCAGCTGATGCACTTCTGTTTCCAGAGAAAACTTCACATCCACATCCACTGCACTAGCAAAGCAGCTGATGCACTTCTGTTTCTAGAGAAAGCTTCACATCCACAGGCGCCGCACTAGCAAAGCAGCTGATGCACTTCTGTTTCTAGAGAAAGCTTCACATCCACAGGCGCCGCACTAGCAATGCAGCTGATGCACTTCTGTTTCTAGAGAAAGCTTCACACCCACAGGCGCCGCACTAACAAAGCAGCTGATGCACTTCTGTTTCTAGAGAAAGCTTCACATCCATAGGCGCCGCACTAGCAAAGCAGCTGATGCACTTCTGTTTCCAGAGAAAGCTTCACATCCACAGGCGCCACACTAGCAAAGCAGCTGATGCACTTCTGTTTCCAGAGAAAGCTTCACATCCACAGGCGCAGCACTAGCAAAGCAGCTGATGCACTTCTGTTTCCAGAGAAAGTTTCTAATTCACAGGCGCCGCACTAGCAAAGCAGCTGGTGCACTTCTGTTTCTAGAGAAAACTTCACATCCACAGGTGCCGCACTAGCAAAGCAACTGATGCACTTCTGTTTCTAGAGAAAGCTTCACACCCACAGGCGCCGCACTAGCAAAGCAGCTGATGCACTTCTGTTTCTAGAGAAAGCTTCACACCCACAGGTGCCGCACTAGCAAAGCAGCTGATGCACTTCTGTTTCTAGAGAAAGCTTCACACCCACAGGCGCCGCACTAGCAAAGCAGCTGATGCACTTCTGTTTCTAGAGAAAGCTTCACATCCACAGGCACTGCACTAGCAAAGAAGATGATGCACTTCTGTTTCTAGAGAAAGCTTCACAGGCACCGCACTAGCAAAACAGCTGATGCACTTCTGTTTCCAGAGAAAGCTTCACATCCACAGGCGCCGCACTAGCAATGCAGCTGATGCACTTCTGTTTCTAGAGAAAGCTTCACATCCACAGGCGCCGCACTAGCAAAGCAGCTGATGCACTTCTGTTTCCAGAGAAACTTTCACATTCACAGGCCCCGCACTAGCAAAGCAGCTGGTGCACTTCTGTTTCTAGAGAAAACTTCACATCCACAGGCGCCGCACTAGCAAAGCAGCTGATGCACTTCTGTTTCTAGAGAAAGCTTCACATCCAGAGGCGTCGCACTAGCAAAGCAACTGATGCACTTCTGTTTCGAGAGAAAGATTCACATCCACAGGCGCCGCACTAGCAAAGCAGCTGATGCACTTCTGTTTCTAGAGAAAGCTTCAATATCCACAGGCGCCGCACTAGCAAAGCAGCTGATGCACTTCTGTTTCTAGAGAAAGCTTCACACCCACAGGCGCCGCACTAGCACAGCAGCTGATGCACTTCTGTTTCTAGAGAAAGCTTCACATCCACAGGCACTGCACTAGCAAAGCAGATGATGCACTTCTGTTTCTAGAGAAAGCTTCACAGGCACCGCACTTGCAAAACAGCTGATGCACTTCTGTTTCCAGAGAAAGCTTCACATCCACAGGCGCCGCACTAGCAAAGCAGCTGATGCACTTCTGTTTCCAGAGAAAGCTTCACATCCACAGGCGCCGCACTAGCAAAGCAGCTGATGCACTTCTGTTTCTAGAGAAAGCTTCTCATTCACAGGCACCGCACTAGCAAAGCAGCTGATGCACTTCTGTTTCCAGAGAAAGTTTCACATTCACTGGCCCCGCAATAGCAAAGCAGCTGTTGCACTTCTGTTTCTAGAGAAAGCTTCTCATCCACAAGTGCCGCACTAGCAAAGCAGATGATGCACTTCTGTTTCTAGAGAAAGCTTCACATCCACAGGCGCCGCACTAGCAATGCAGCTGATGCACTTCTGTTTCTAGAGAAAGCTTCACATCCACAGGCGCCGCACTAGCAAAGCAGCTGATGCACATCTGTTTCAAGAGAAAGCTTCACATCCACAGGCGCCACACTAGCAATGCAGCTGATGCACTTCTGTTTCTAGAGAAAGCTTCACATCCACAGGCGCTGCACTAGAAAAGCAACTGATGCACTTCTGTTTCTAGAGAAAGCTTCACTTCCACAGGTGCTGCACTAGCAAAGCGGCTGATGCACTTCTGTTTCTAGAGAAAGCTTCACATCCACAGGCGCCGCACTAGCAAAGCAACTGATGCACTTCTGTTTCTTGAGAAAGCTTCACACCCACAGGCGCCGCACTAGCAAAGCAGCTGATGCACTTCTGTTTCCAGAGAAAACTTCACATCCACACGCGCCGCACTAGCAAAGCAGCTGATGCACTTCTGTTTCCAGAGAAAACTTCACATCCACATCCACTGCACTAGCAAAGCAGCTGATGCACTTCTGTTTCTAGAGAAAGCTTCACATCCACAGGCGCCGCACTAGCAAAGCAGCTGATGCACTTCTGTTTCTAGAGAAAGCTTCACATCCACAGGCGCCGCACTAGCAATGCAGCTGATGCACTTCTGTTTCTAGAGAAAGCTTCACACCCACAGGCGCCGCACTAACAAAGCAGCTGATGCACTTCTGTTTCTAGAGAAAGCTTCACATCCATAGGCGCCGCACTAGCAAAGCAGCTGATGCACTTCTGTTTCCAGAGAAAGCTTCACATCCACAGGCGCCACACTAGCAAAGCAGCTGATGCACTTCTGTTTCTAGAGAAAGGTTCACATCCACAGGCGCCACACTAGCAAAGCAGCTGATGCACTTCTGTTTCTAGAGAAAGCTTCACATCCACAGGCGCCGTACTAGCAAAGCAGCTGATGGACCTCTGTTTCTAGAGAAAGCTTCACATCCACTGGCGCCGCACTAGTAAAGCAGCTAATGCACTTCTGTTTCAAGAGAAAGCTTCACATTCACAGACGCCGCACTAGCAAAGCAGCTGTTGCACTTCTGTTTCTAGAGAAAGCTTCACATCCACAGGCGCCGACTAGCAAAGCAGCTGATGCACTTCTGTTTCTAGAGAAAGCTTCACATCCACAGGCGCCGCACTAGCGAAACAGCTGATGCACTTCTGTTTATAGAGAAAGCTTCACATCCACAGGTGCGCACTAGCAAAGCAGCTGATGCACTTCTGTTTCTAGAGAAAGCTTCACATCCACAGGCGCCGCACTAGCAAAGCAGCTGATGCACTTCTGTTTCTAGAGAAAGCTTCACATCCACAGGCATCGCACTAGCAAAGCAGCTGATGCACTTCTGTTTATGGAGAAAGCTTCACATCCACAGGTGCTGCACTAGCAAAGCAGCTGATGCACTTCTGTTTCTAGAGAAAGCTTCTCATCCACAGGCGCCGCACTAGCAATGCAGCTCATGCACCTCTGTTTCTAGAGAAAGCTTCTCATCCACAGGCGCCGCACTAGCAAAGCAGATGATGCACTTCTGTTTCTAGAGAAAGCTTCACATCCACAGGTGCCGCACTAGCAAAGCAGCTGATGCACTTCTGTTTCTAGAGAAAGCTTCACATCCACAGGTGCCGCACTAGCAAAGCAGCTGATGCACTTCTGTTTCTAGGGAAAGCTTCACATCCACAGGCGCCGCACTAGCAAAGCAGCTGATGCACTTCTGTTTCCAGAGAAAGCTTCACATCCACAGGTGTCGCACTAGCAAATCAGCTGATGCACTTCTGGTTCCAGAGAAAGCTTCACATTCACAGGCGCCGCACTAGCATAGCAGCTGATGCACTTCTGTTTCTAGAGAAAGCTTCACATCCACAGGCGCAGCACTAGCAATGCAGCTGATGCACTTCTGTTTCTAGAGAAAGCTTCACATCCACAGGCGCCGCACTAGCAAAGCAGCTGATGCACTTCTGTTTCTAGAGAAGGCTTCACATCCACAGGCACCGCACTAGCAAAGCAGCTGATGCACTTCTGTTTCTAGAGAAAGCTTCACTTCCACAGGCGCCGCACTAGCAAAGCAGCTGATGCACTTCTGTTTCTAGAGAAAGCTTCACATCCACAGGCGCTGCACTAGTAAAGCAGCTGATGCACTTCTGTTTCTAGAGAAGGCTTCACATCCACAGGTGCCGCACTAGTAAAGCAGCTGATGCACTTCTGTTTCTAGAGAAGGCTTCACATCCACAGGCGCTGCACTAGCAAAGCAGCTGATGCACTTCTGTTTCTAGAGAAAGCTTCACATCCACAGGTGCCGCACTAGCAATGCAGCTGATGCACTTCTGTTTCTAGAGAAAGCTTCACATCCGCAGGCGCCGCATTAGCAAAGCAGCTGATGCACTTTTGTTTCTAGAGTAAGCTTCACATCCACAGGCGCCGCGCTAGCAAAGCAGCTGATGCCCTTCTGTTTCCAGAGAAAGCTTCACATCCACAGGCGCCGCACTAGCAAAGCAGCTGATGCACTTCTGTTTCCAGAGAAAGTTTCACATTCACAGGCGCCGCACTAGCAAAGCAGCTGGTGCACTTCTGTTTCTAGAGAAAACTTCACATCCACAGGTGCCGCACTAGCAAAGCAGCTGATGCACTTCTGTTTCTAGAGAAAGCTTCACACCCACAGGCGCCGCACTAGCAAAGCAGCTGATGCACTTCTGTTTCTAGAGAAAGCTTCACACCCACAGGTGCCACACTAGCAAAGCAGCTGATGCACTTCTGTTTCTAGAGAAAGCTTCACACCCACAGGCGCCGCACTAGCAAAGCAGCTGATGCACTTCTGTTTCTAGAGAAAGCTTCACACCCACAGGTGCCGCACTAGCAAAGCAGCTGATGCACTTCTGTTTCTAGAGAAAGCTTCACACCCACAGGCGCCGCACTAGCAAAGCAGCTGATGCACTTCTGTTTCTAGAGAAAGCTTCACATCCACAGGCATTGCACTAGCAAAGCAGATGATGCACTTCTGTTTCTAGAGAAAGCTTCACAGGCACCGCACTAGCAAAACAGCTGATGCACTTCTGTTTCCAGAGAAAGCTTCACATCCACAGGCGCCGCACTAGCAATGCAGCTGATGCACTTCTGTTTCTAGAGAAAGCTTCACATCCACAGGCGCCGCACTAGCAAAGCAGCTGATGCACTTCTGTTTCCAGAGAAACTTTCACATTCACAGGCCCCGCACTTGCAAAGCAGCTGGTGCACTTCTGTTTCTAGAGAAAACTTCACATCCACAGGCGCCGCACTAGCAAAGCAGCTGATGCACTTCTGTTTCTAGAGAAAGCTTCACATCCACAGGCGTCGCACTAGCAAAGCAACTGATGCACTTCTGTTTCGAGAGAAAGCTTCACATCCACAGGCGCCGCACTAGCAAAGCAGCTGATGCACTTCTGTTTCTAGAGAAAGCTTCACATCCACTGGCGCCGCACTAGCAATGCAGCTGATGCACTTCTGTTTCTAGAGAAAGCTTCAATATCCACAGGCGCCGCACTAGCAAAGCAGCTGATGCACTTCTGTTTCTAGAGAAAGCTTCACATCCACAGGCGCCGCACTTGCAAAGCAGCTGATGCACTTCTGTTTCTAGAGAAAGCTTCACATCCACAGGCACTGCACTAGCAAAGCAGATGATGCACTTCTGTTTCTAGAGAAAGCTTCACAGGCACCGCACTAGCAAAACAGCTGATGCACTTCTGTTTCTAGAGAAAGCTTCACATCCACAGGCGCCGCACTAGCAAAGCAGCTGATGCACTTCTGTTTCTAGAGAAAGCTTCACATCCACAGGTGCCGCACTAGCAAAGCAGATGATGCACTTCTGTTTCTAGAGAAAGCTTCACATCCACAGGCGCCGCACTAGCAAAGCAGCTGATGCACTTTTGTTTCGAGAGAAAGCTTCACATCCACAGGCGTCGCACTAGCAATGCAACTGATGCACTTCTGTTTCTAGAGAAAGCTTCACACCCACAGGCGCCACACTAGCAAAGCAGCTGCTGCACTTCTGTTTCTAGAGAAAGCTTCACATCCACAGGCGCCGCACTAGCAAAGCGGCTGATGCACTTCTGTTTCTAGAGAAAGCTTACCATCCACAGGCACCGCACTAGCAAAGCAACTGATGCACTTCTGTTTCTAGAGAAAGCTTCACATCCACAGGCGCCGCACTAGCAAAGCAGCTGATGCACTTCTGTTCCAGAGAAAGCTTCACATCCACAGGCGCCGCACTAGCAAAGCAGCTGATGCACTTCTGTTTCTAGAGAAAGCTTCACATCCACAGGCGCCGCACTAGCAAAGCAGCTGATGCACTCCTGTTTCTAGAGAAAGCTTCTCATCCACAGGCGCCGCACTAGCAAAGCAGCTGATGCACTTCTGTTTGTAGAGAAAGCTTCTCATCCACAGGCGCCGCACTAGCGAAGCAGCTGATGCACTTCTGTTTATAGAGAAAGCTTCACATCCACAGGTGCTGCACTAGCAAAGCAGCTGACGCACTTCTGTTTCTAGAGAAAGCTTCACATCCACAGGCATCGCACTAGCAAAGCAGCTGATGCACTTCTGTTTATGGAGAAAGCTTCACATCCACAGGTGCTGCACTAGCAAAGCAGCTGATGCACTTCTGTTTCTAGAGAAAGCTTCTCATCCACAGGCGCCGCACTAGCAATGCAGCTCATGCACCTCTGTTTCTAGAGAAAGCTTCTCATCCACAGGCGCCGCACTAGCAAAGCAGATGATGCACTTCTGTTTCTAGAGAAAGCTTCACATCCACAGGCGCCGCACTAGCAAAGCAGATGATGCACTTCTGTTTCTAGAGAAAGCTTCACATCCACAGGCGCCGCACTAGCAAAGCAGCTGATGCACTTCTGTTTCGAGAGAAAGCTTCACATCCACACGCGTCGCACTAACAATGCAACTGATGCACTTCTGTTTCTAGAGAAAGCTTCACACCCACAGGCGCCGCACTAGCAAAGCAGCTGCTGCACTTCTGTTTCTAGAGAAAGCTTCACATCCACAGGCGCCGCACTAGCAAAGCGGCTGATGCACTTCTGTTTCTAGAGAAAGCTTACCATCCACAGGCACCGCACTAGCAAAGCAGCTGATGCACTTCTGTTTCTAGAGAAAGCTTCACATCCACAGGCGCCGCACTAGCAAAGCAGCTGATGCACTTCTGTTTCTAGAGAAAGCTTCTCATCCACAGGCGCCGCACTAGCAAAGCAGATGATGCACTTCTGTTTCTAGAGAAAGCTTCACATCCACAGGGTCCGTACTAGCAAAGCAGCGGATGCACTTCTCTTTCTAGAGAAAGCTTCACATCCACAGGTGCCGCACTAGCAAAGCAGCTGATGCACTTCTGTTTCTAGAGAAAGCTTCACATCCACAGGTGCCGCACTAGCAAAGCAGCTGATGCACTTCTGTTTCTAGAGAAAGCTTCACATCCACAGGCGCCGCACTAGCAAAGCAGCTGATGCACTTCTGTTTCCAGAGAAAGCTTCACATCCACAGGTGTCGCACTAGCAAAGCAGCTGATGCACTTCTGGTTCCAGAGAAAGCTTCACATTCACAGGCGCCGCACTAGCATAGCAGCTGATGCACTTCTGTTTCTAGAGAAAGCTTCACATCCACAGGCGCAGCACTAGCAATGCAGCTGATGCACTTCTGTTTCTAGAGAAAGCTTCACATCCACAGGCGCCGCACTAGCAAAGCAGCTGATGCACTTCTGTTTCTAGAGAAGGCTTCACATCCACAGGCACCGCACTAGCAAAGCAGCTGATGCACTTCTGTTTCTAGAGAAAGCTTCACTTCCACAGGCGCCGCACTAGCAAAGCAGCTGATGCACTTCTGTTTCTAGAGAAAGCTTCACATCCACAGGCGCTGCACTAGTAAAGCAGCTGATGCACTTCTGTTTCTAGAGAAGGCTTCACATCCACAGGTGCCGCACTAGTAAAGCAGCTGATGCACTTCTGTTTCTAGAGAAGGCTTCACATCCACAGGCGCCGCACTAGCAAAGCAGCTGATGCACTTCTGTTTCTAGAGAAAGCTTCACATCCACAGGTGCCGCACTAGCAATGCAGCTGATGCACTTCTGTTTCTAGAGAAAGCTTCACACCCACAGGCGCCGCACTAGCAAAGCAGCTGATGCACTTCTGTTTCTAGAGAAAGCTTCACATCCACAGGCATTGCACTAGCAAAGCAGATGATGCACTTCTGTTTCTAGAGAAAGCTTCACAGGCACCGCACTAGCAAAACAGCTGATGCACTTCTGTTTCCAGAGAAAGCTTCACATCCACAGGCGCCGCACTAGCAATGCAGCTGATGCACTTCTGTTTCTAGAGAAAGCTTCACATCCACAGGCGCCGCACTAGCAAAGCAGCTGATGCACTTCTGTTTCCAGAGAAACTTTCACATTCACAGGCCCCGCACTAGCAAAGCAGCTGGTGCACTTCTGTTTCTAGAGAAAACTTCACATCCACAGGCGCCGCACTAGCAAAGCAGCTGATGCACTTCTGTTTCTAGAGAAAGCTTCACATCCACAGGCGTCGCACTAGCAAAGCAACTGATGCACTTCTGTTTCGAGAGAAAGCTTCACATCCACAGGCGCCGCACTAGCAAAGCAGCTGATGCACTTCTGTTTCTAGAGAAAGCTTCACATCCACTGGCGCCGCACTAGCAATGCAGCTGATGCACTTCTGTTTCTAGAGAAAGCTTCAATATCCACAGGCGCCGCACTAGCAAAGCAGCTGATGCACTTCTGTTTCTAGAGAAAGCTTCACATCCACAGGCGCCGCACTTGCAAAGCAGCTGATGCACTTCTGTTTCTAGAGAAAGCTTCACATCCACAGGCACTGCACTAGCAAAGCAGATGATGCACTTCTGTTTCTAGAGAAAGCTTCACAGGCACCGCACTAGCAAAACAGCTGATGCACTTCTGTTTCTAGAGAAAGCTTCGCATCCACAGGCGCCGCACTAGCAAAGCAGCTGATGCACTTCTGTTTCTAGAGAAAGCTTCACATCCACAGGCGCCGCACTAGCAAAGCAGATGATGCACTTCTGTTTCTAGAGAAAGCTTCACATCCACAGGCGCCGCACTAGCAAAGCAGCTGATGCACTTCTGTTTCGAGAGAAAGCTTCACATCCACAGGCGTCGCACTAGCAATGCAACTGATGCACTTCTGTTTCTAGAGAAAGCTTCACACCCACAGGCGCCACACTAGCAAAGCAGCTGCTGCACTTCTGTTTCTAGAGAAAGCTTCACATCCACAGGCGCCGCACTAGCAAAGCGGCTGATGCACTTCTGTTTCTAGAGAAAGCTTACCATCCACAGGCACCGCACTAGCAAAGCAACTGATGCACTTCTGTTTCTAGAGAAAGCTTCACATCCACAGGCGCCGCACTAGCAAAGCAGCTGATGCACTTCTGTTCCAGAGAAAGCTTCACATCCACAGGCGCCGCACTAGCAAAGCAGCTGATGCACTTCTGTTTCTAGAGAAAGCTTCACATCCACAGGCGCCGCACTAGCAAAGCAGCTGATGCACTCCTGTTTCTAGAGAAAGCTTCTCATCCACAGGCGCCGCACTAGCAAAGCAGCTGATGCACTTCTGTTTGTAGAGAAAGCTTCTCATCCACAGGCGCCGCACTAGCGAAGCAGCTGATGCACTTCTGTTTATAGAGAAAGCTTCACATCCACAGGTGCTGCACTAGCAAAGCAGCTGACGCACTTCTGTTTCTAGAGAAAGCTTCACATCCACAGGCATCGCACTAGCAAAGCAGCTGATGCACTTCTGTTTATGGAGAAAGCTTCACATCCACAGGTGCTGCACTAGCAAAGCAGCTGATGCACTTCTGTTTCTAGAGAAAGCTTCTCATCCACAGGCGCCGCACTAGCAATGCAGCTCATGCACCTCTGTTTCTAGAGAAAGCTTCTCATCCACAGGCGCCGCACTAGCAAAGCAGATGATGCACTTCTGTTTCTAGAGAAAGCTTCACATCCACAGGCGCCGCACTAGCAAAGCAGATGATGCACTTCTGTTTCTAGAGAAAGCTTCACATCCACAGACGCCGCACTAGCAAAGCAGCTGATGCACTTCTGTTTCGAGAGAAAGCTTCACATCCACACGCGTCGCACTAGCAATGCAACTGATGCACTTCTGTTTCTAGAGAAAGCTTCACACCCACAGGCGCCGCACTAGCAAAGCAGCTGCTGCACTTCTGTTTCTAGAGAAAGCTTCACATCCACAGGCGCCGCACTAGCAAAGCGGCTGATGCACTTCTGTTTCTAGAGAAAGCTTACCATCCACAGGCACCGCACTAGCAAAGCAGCTGATGCACTTGTTTCTAGAGAAAGCTTCACATCCACAGGCACCGCACTAGCAAAGCAGCTGATGCACTTCTGTTCCAGAGAAAGCTTCACATCCACAGGCGCCGCACTAGCAAAGCAGCTGATGCACTTCTGTTTCTAGAGAAAGCTTCACATCCACAGGCGCCGCACTAGCAAAGCAGCTGATGCACTCCTGTTTCTAGAGAAAGCTTCTCATCCACAGGCGCCGCACTAGCAAAGCAGCTGATGCACTTCTGTTTTTAGAGAAAGCTTCTCATCCACAGGCGCCGCACTAGCGAAGCAGCTGATGCACTTCTGTTTATAGAGAAAGCTTCACATCCACAGGTGCTGCACTAGCAAAGCAGCTGACGCACTTCTGTTTCTAGAGAAAGCTTCACATCCACAGGCATCGCACTAGCAAAGCAGCTGATGCACTTCTGTTTATGGAGAAAGCTTCACATCCACAGGTGCTGCACTAGCAAAGCAGCTGATGCACTTCTGTTTCTAGAGAAAGCTTCTCATCCACAGGCGCCGCACTAGCAATGCAGCTCATGCACCTCTGTTTCTAGAGAAAGCTTCTCATCCACAGGCGCCGCACTAGCAAAGCAGATGATGCACTTCTGTTTCTAGAGAAAGCTTCACATCCACAGGCTCCGTACTAGCAAAACAGCGGATGCACTTCTGTTTCTAGAGAAAGCTTCACATCCACAGGTGCCGCACTAGCAAAGCAGCTGATGCACTTCTGTTTCTAGAGAAAGCTTCACATCCACAGGTGCCGCACTAGCAAAGAAGCTGATGCACTTCTGTTTCCAGAGAAAGCTTCACATCCACAGGCGCCGCACTAGCAAAGCAGCTGATGCACTTCTGTTTCCAGAGAAAGCTTCACATCCACAGGTGTCGCACTAGCAAAGCACCTGATGCACTTCTGGTTCCAGAGAAAGCTTCACATTCACAGGCGCCGCACTAGCATAGCAGCTGATGCACTTCTGTTTCTAGAGAAAGCTTCACATCCACAGGCGCAGCACTAGCAATGCAGCTGATGCACTTCTGTTTCTAGAGAAAGCTTCACATCCACAGGCGCCGCACTAGCAAAGCAGCTGATGCACTTCTGTTTCTAGAGAAGGCTTCACATCCACAGGCACCGCACTAGCAAAGCAGCTGATGCACTTCTGTTTCTAGAGAAAGCTTCACTTCCACAGGCGCCGCACTAGCAAAGCAGCTGATGCACTTCTGTTTCTAGAGAAGGCTTCACATCCACAGGCGCCGCACTAGCAAAGCAGCTGATGCACTTCTGTTTCTAGAGAAAGCTTCACATCCACAGGTGCCGCACTAGCAATGCAGCTGATGCACTTCTGTTTCTAGAGAAAGCTTCACATCCGCAGGCGCCGCATTAGCAAAGCAGCTGATGCACTTCTGTTTCTAGAGAAAGCTTCACATCCACAGGCGCCGCGCCAGCAAAGCAGCTGATGCACTTCTGTTTCCAGAGAAAGCTTCACATCCACAGGCGCAGCACTAGCAAAGCAGCTGATGCACTTCTGTTTCCAGAGAAAGTTTCACATTCACAGGCGCCGCACTAGCAAAGCAGCTGGTGCACTTCTGTTTCTAGAGAAAACTTCACATCCACAGGTGCCGCACTAGCAAAGCAACTGATGCACTTCTGTTTCTAGAGAAAGCTTCACACCCACAGGCGCCGCACTAGCAAAGCAGCTGATGCACTTCTGTTTCTAGAGAAAGCTTCACACCCACAGGTGCCGCACTAGCAAAGCAGCTGATGCACTTCTGTTTCTAGAGAAAGCTTCACACCCACAGGCGCCGCACTAGCAAAGCAGCTGATGCACTTCTGTTTCTAGAGAAAGCTTCACATCCACAGGCACTGCACTAGCAAAGAAGATGATGCACTTCTGTTTCTAGAGAAAGCTTCACAGGCACCGCACTAGCAAAACAGCTGATGCACTTCTGTTTCCAGAGAAAGCTTCACATCCACAGGCGCCGCACTAGCAATGCAGCTGATGCACTTCTGTTTCTAGAGAAAGCTTCACATCCACAGGCGCCGCACTAGCAAAGCAGCTGATGCACTTCTGTTTCCAGAGAAACTTTCACATTCACAGGCCCCGCACTAGCAAAGCAGCTTGTGCACTTCTGTTTCTAGAGAAAACTTCACATCCACAGGTGCCGCACTAGCAAAGCAGCTGATGCACTTCTGTTTCTAGAGAAAGCTTCACATCCACAGGCGTCGCACTAGCAAAGCAACTGATGCACTTCTGTTTCGAGAGAAAGCTTCACATCCACAGGCGCCGCACTAGCAAAGCAGCTGATGCACTTCTGTTTCTAGAGAAAGCTTCACATCCACTGGCGCCGCACTAGCAATGCAGCTGATGCACTTCTGTTTCTAGAGAAAGCTTCACACCCACAGGCGCCGCACTAGCAAAGCAGCTGATGCACTTCTGTTTCTAGAGAAAGCTTCACATCCACAGGCACTGCACTAGCAAAGCAGATGATGCACTTCTGTTTCTAGAGAAAGCTTCACAGGCACCGCACTTGCAAAACAGCTGATGCACTTCTGTTTCCAGAGAAAGCTTCACATCCACAGGCGCCGCACTAGCAAAGCAGCTGATGCACTTCTGTTTCCAGAGAAAGCTTCACATCCACAGGCGCCGCACTAGCAAAGCAGCTGATGCACTTCTGTTTCTAGAGAAAGCTTCTCATTCACAGGCACCGCACTAGCAAAGCAGCTGATGCACTTCTGTTTCCAGAGAAAGTTTCACATTCACTGGCCCCGCACTAGCAAAGCAGCTGTTGCACTTCTGTTTCTAGAGAAAGCTTCTCATCCACAAGTGCCGCACTAGCAAAGCAGATGATGCACTTCTGTTTCTAGAGAAAGCTTCACATCCACAGGCGCCGCACTAGCAATGCAGCTGATGCACTTCTGTTTCTAGAGAAAGCTTCACATCCACAGGCGCCGCACTAGCAAAGCAGCTGATGCACATCTGTTTCGAGAGAAAGCTTCACATCCACAGGCGCCACACTAGCAATGCAGCTGATGCACTTCTGTTTCTAGAGAAAGCTTCACATCCACAGGCGCTGCACTAGAAAAGCAACTGATGCACTTCTGTTTCTAGAGAAAGCTTCACTTCCACAGGTGCTGCACTAGCAAAGCGGCTGATGCACTTCTGTTTCTAGAGAAAGCTTCACATCCACAGGCGCCGCACTAGCAAAGCAACTGATGCACTTCTGTTTCTTGAGAAAGCTTCACACCCACAGGCGCCGCACTAGCAAAGCAGCTGATGCACTTCTGTTTCCAGAGAAAACTTCACATCCACACGCGCCGCACTAGCAAAGCAGCTGATGCACTTCTGTTTCCAGAGAAAACTTCACATCCACATCCACTGCACTAGCAAAGCAGCTGATGCACTTCTGTTTCTAGAGAAAGCTTCACATCCACAGGCGCCGCACTAGCAAAGCAGCTGATGCACTTCTGTTTCTAGAGAAAGCTTCACATCCACAGGCGCCGCACTAGCAATGCAGCTGATGCACTTCTGTTTCTAGAGAAAGCTTCACACCCACAGGCGCCGCACTAACAAAGCAGCTGATGCACTTCTGTTTCTAGAGAAAGCTTCAAATCCACAAGCCCCGCTGTAGCAAAGCAGCTGATGCACTTCTGTTTATAGAGAAAGCTTCACATCCACAGGCGCTGCACTAGCGAAGCAGCTGATGCACTTCTGTTTCTACAGAAAGCTTCACATCCACAGGCATCGCACTAGCAAAGCAGCTGATGCACTTCTGTTTCTAGAGAACGCTTCACATCCACAGGCACCGCACTAGCAAAGCAGCTGATGCACTTCTGTTTCTAGAGAAAGCTTCACATCCACAGGCGCCGCACTAGCAAAGAAGCTGATGCACTTCTGTTTCTAGAGAAGGCTTCACATCCACAGGCGCCGCACTAGTAAAGCAGCTGATGCACTTCTGTTTCTAGAGAAGGCTTCACATCCACAGGCGCCACACTAGCAATGCAGCTGATGCACTTCTGTTTCTAGAGAAAGCTTCACATCCATAGGCGCCGCACTAGCAAAGCAGCTGATGCACTTCTGTTTCCAGAGAAAGCTTCACATCCATAGGCGCCGCACTAGCAAAGCAGCTGATGCACTTCTGTTTCCAGAGAAAGCTTCACATCCATAGGCGCCGCACTAGCAAAACAGCTGATGCACTTCTGTTTACAGAGAAAGCTTCACATCCACATGCGCCGCACTATTAAAGCAGCTGATGCACTTCTGTTTCTAGAGAAGGCTTCACACCCACAGGCGCCGCACTAGCAAAGCAGCTGTTGCACTTCTGTTTCCTGAGAAAGCTTCATATCCACAGGCGCCGCACTAGCAAAGCAACTGATGCATTTCTGTTTCTAGAGATAGCTTCACATCCACAGGCACTGCACTAGCAAAGCAGCTGATGCGCTTCTGTTTCCAGAGAAAGCTTCACATCCACAGGCGCCGCACTAGCAAAGCAGCTGATGCACTTCTGTTTCTAGAGAAAGCTTCACACCCACAGGCGCCGCACTAGCAAAGCAGCTGATGCACTTCTGTTTCTAGAGAAAGCTTCACATCCACAGGCGCCGCACTAGCAAAGCAGCTGATGCACTTCTGTTTCTAGAGAAAGCTTCACCTCCACAGGCGCCGCACTAGCAAAGCAGCTGATGCATTTCTGTTTCCAGAGAAAGCTTCACATCCACAGGCGCCGCACTAGCAAAGCAGCTGGTGCACTTCTGTTTCTAGAAAAAGCTTCACATCCACAGGCGCCACACTAGCAAAGCAGCTGATGCACTTCTGGTTCCAGAGAAAGCTTCACATTCACAGGCGCTGCACTATCAAAGCAGCTGTTGCACTTCTGTTTCTAGAGAAAGCTTCACATCCACAGGCGCCACACTAGCAAAGCAGCTGATGCACTTCTGTTTCTAGAGAAAGGTTCACATCCACAGGCGCCACACTAGCAAAGCAGCTGATGCACTTCTGTTTCTAGAGAAAGCTTCACATCCACAGGCGCCGCACTAGCAAAGCAGCTGATGGACTTCTGTTTCTAGAGAAAGCTTCACATCCACTGGCGCCGCACTAGTAAAGCAGCTGATGCACTTCTGTTTCTAGAGAAAGCTTCACATCCACAGGCATCGCACTAGCAAAGCAGCTGATGCACTTCTGTTTCCAGAGAAAGCTTCACATCCACAGGTGCTGCACTAGCAAAGCAGCTGATGCACTTCTGTTTCTAGCGAAAGCTTCACAGGCGCAGCACTAGCAATGCAGCTGATGCACTTCTGTTTCAAGAGAAAGCTTCACATTCACAGGCGCCGCACTATCAAAGCAGCTGTTGCACTTCTGTTTCTAGAGAAAGCTTCACATTCACAGGCGCCGCACTAACAAAAAAGCTGATGCACTTCTGTTTCTAGAGAAAGCTTCACATCCACAGGCGCCGCACTAGCAATGCAGCTGATGCACTTCTGTTTCTAGAGAAAGCTTCACATCCACAGGCGCCGCATTAGCAATGCAGCTGATACACTTCTGTTTCTAGTGCTGAAGACAGAGTCGCTGCACGCAGGGGCTGGCAGAGGCAGTGTACGCATATCCCGCCTTGTATATCAGCCAATGGAAAGCGGACAACATCAATCAATCAATCAATCAATGGAATTTGTATAGCGCACTACTTACCCGTGAGGGTCTCAAGGCGCTGAAGGGAGGGGGGAACCGCTACTGCTCGAAGAGCCAGGTCTTGAGATGTCTTCTGAAGGTGAGCAGGTCCTGGGTCAGCCGTAGGTGGGTGGGGAGGGTGTTCCATGTCTTAGCGGCGAGGTAGGAGAATGATCTGCTGCCGGTGGTCTTTCGTTGGATGCGGGGGACAGCAGCGAGGGCGAGGTTTGCTGAGAGGAGCTGGCGGGTGGGGGTGTAGTAGTTGAGTCTGTCGTTCAGGTAGGCTGGTCCGGTGTTGTGGAGTGCTTTGTGTGCATGGGTGAGGAGTTCGAAGGTGATCCTCTTGTCGACGGGGAGCCAGTGCAGGTCTTTCAGGTGGGGGGTGATGTGGCTGCGTCGGGGTACGTCGAGGATCAGATGTGCAGAGGCGTTTTGGATGCGTTGTAGTCGATGCAGGAGTTTGGCTGGGATTCCTGCGTAGAGTGCGTTGCCGTAGTCCAGCCTGCTGCTGACGAGGGCCTGTGTAACAGTTCTCCTTGTTTCGGACGGGATCCACTTGTAGATCCTGCGGAGCATGTGGAGGGTGTTGTAGCAGGAGGAGGAGACGGCGTTGATCTGCTTCGACATGGAGATGGAGGAGTCGAGGATGAATCCGAGGTTGCGTGCGTGGTCGGTAGGTGTGGGTGCCGTTCCCAGCGTTGTAGGCCACCACGAGTCGTCCCAGGCCGAGGGGGTGGAACCGAGGATGAGGACCTCCGTCTTGTCCGAGTTCAGTTTCAGGTGGCTGCTCTGCATCCATTTGGCGACGGCCTTCATTCCCTCGTGGAGGTTCGTTTTGGCGGTGTGCGGGTCCTTGGTGAGGGAGGGGATGAGCTGGGTGGGTTGTGCTGGCGGGTTACTTGTGCGAGGGGGGCCATGTAGATGTTGAACAGCGTCAGGCTGAGTGATGATCCCTGGGGTACACCGCAGATGATGTTGGTGGCTTCGGATAGGAAGGGTGGGAGTCGGACTCTCTGGGTTCTGTCGGAGAGGAAGTATGTGGTCTAGTTGAGGGCTTTCTCATGGATCCCGGCTTCTTGAAGGTGTATTTTTAGGGTGCGATGGCAGACCGTGTCGAAGGCGGCCGAAAGGTCCAGGAGGATGAGGGCTGAAGTTTCGCCGTTGTCGAGTTGTCGCCTGATGTCATCTGTGGCGGTGATGAGAGCTGTTTCCATGCTGTGGTTTTGTCTGAACCCGGACTGGGACGGGTCCAGGATGTTGTTGTCTTCGTGGTGGCGGGTTAGTTGCACGTTGACGATTTTCTCGATGACCTTCGTCGGGAACGGGAGGAGGGAGATGGGTCGGAAGTTCTTGAGGTCTTTGGGTCCGCCGTGGGCTTCTTGAGGAGGGCGTTGATTTCGGCGTGCTTCCAGCTGCCCGGGAATGTGGCTGTCTCGAAGGAGGCGTTGATGACCTTCCGTAGTTGGGGTGCAATGGTTGCGTCGGCTTTGTTGAACACGTGGTGAGGGCAAGGGTCTGACGGAGATCCAGAGTGGATGGAGTTCATGACCTTGTGTGTTTCTTCGTCGTTGACGTTGGTCCAGGAGGTCAGGTGGTTGATCCAGGTGGTGTTCACGGGGGAGGAGTCTGGCACGGTCGGGTTGATCGGGATGTTGATGTCTGCTATTTTCTGGTGGAAGAAGGTTGCCAGAGCGTTGCGCAGTTTTTGTGAGGGCGGGACGTCGTTGGTTTTGGCGTTGGGGTTGGAGAGTTTCTTCACGATGCTGAAGAGCTCTTTGCTGTCGTGTGCGTTGTTGTCCAGTCTGGACTGGAAGCGCACCAGTTACTGACGGTGGGCAGTCTAACACTGCTCATTCAGGACTGACGTCACTCGCTTTGCCCCACCACTCCCCAGTGAAGCTTAGTAGCCAATGGGAGCAGTTGTTGTGTGCGAAAGCGGGCAGGAATGGATAAGAGGCCAAAAAGGCCTGAAAATAAACAAAATTGCTATGACAGGATACAAAAGTGGATTCAGGCTATGAGCTACTTACAGGCTGTCGACGAGCTACCTTGTCGCAGACCCCTGCTTCAAATGTTTCTGGATTTTCTCCCCATAATTCTAGACAGTAATTTCATTGAAAATTAGCCAACGTACGACTACAGGACGCTTGCTTATTATTATACATATATCATCCTGAAGTCCTACTGTAACGAACCAACATACGGCCATGGGACGCTTGCTTATTATTCTGAAATTTTATCATCCTGAAGTCCTACTGTAACGAACCAACATACGGCCATGGGACGCTTGCTTATTATTCTGAAATTTTATCATCCTGAAGTCCTACAGTATTACCGTTTTAGTGCCGCTTGGCCTTCTTAGATCATCTCTGAGGCTGCATGGTTCACTTAAGTGATGAAGTCTACATTTTACCAATCAGAAAATGTATATTTTTGTGCCTCACTCATCTGGCTTCCCGTTGTGATTTTATTTTATACTCCTCTGTTGTTTAGCTCTCTACACCCTTCAATTTCATGGTCCGTTTTCATGATGTTTTTTACCATATTCGGATCGTTTTCTCAGGTATCTCTTATGTCTGTTTACCAGGTTAATTTTCTGTCTTGTAAAACATCTTGAGAAAACATTAATCCTGTAAAATAGTTTATTACCATAACCGTTACTTACTCGCAGCGCTTCTCGCCCTCTTCTTTGCAACTCCCTGGGCTGGGCATGATGATGAGGCGGTAACAGTAGAGCGACTGAAGGGAAGGCAGCAACGGATAGAAAATGACCCATCACTGGATGGCTCCATAATAAAGGCATGCTGTGATTGGCCATGCCCTTCTGTAAAGTCAAACCTGCTGCCTCCGAGACTAGGCCTACTCTTCGCCTCTTGAGCCAATCCAGGAGCTGTTTCACAGTGTAAGAGCAGCGTCGGGATTGGCTGGAGCAGGCAAAGTCAGCTCTCCTTTGGAGACCGGGTCGCTACGGATATGATCCCTGGCTCACTAACGTTGTGCGGGTAGGAGAGGCCTTATGTGCGCATGCGGGGTTGGTCATAGGAAGACACCCATTCACCCTGACATGCGCACTTACACATCTTTAGACCCAGACACTCTTCCGGTGCTGTCTATAATGATGCCACGCCCCGCCCACTCATAAATTGAAAGTCTGCTGCTTGCAATGTGCAGCCTGCCCACCCCTGTAATTTAAGCACCGCGACCGGGAATATAAACTGTCTAAATGCATACTAGGGTCCAGGAGGGCAGAAAATACAGGGGGGCAATGCCCCCATGGTGAAATCGCACCTGGGTGGAATTACATCTAGTACATCAGGACTAGAATTTTGTGATTGTTGCCCCCTTATGTCATGGTTTTCCTCCCTTATGCCAAGAAGCATCTCCAAGGAGCTAGTGCCAGTATCTTGCCACAGTTACCCCCATGCCAAACATTGCCTCCAGTCTGCCAGTAGCAGTGTTTTTCACAGGTGCCTGTCCATGCCAGCAATTGCCTCCAGTATTCCAGCAGTAGAATGTTTCCATAGGTCCCTTTATAAGCCACAAATCACCTTCAGTATGTAAGGGCCAATGGCAGACTAGCAAGCATTACATCATTTTCTCACTCACATTTACTCAGCCACACTCAATCATTCATTCTCACTCAGTCTACCTCAGTCTCACTCATTCTTACTCTGACTCCAACATACTTACTCATACTCACTTGCTCTAACTCTGTCATTCTCACACACTCTGTATCACTCATTCTCTCTCCTTCATTCACACTCACACTCACTCCAACTCTTACTCACTCATACATTTTCACTCGTGCACTCTTATTGTTGCACATTCTGACTCACTCATACTCACTGACACTCATCCTCACTTATTCTCACTCACTCCCTTTTAGTGGCTCTCACACACTACCTGTCACTGACACTCACTGTTACTTACACACACTCGTGTGCTCACACGTACAAACACACTCACAAACACACAAACACACTTCGATCCCCAAGCACGTACCCTACATACATTTAAAAGCATTTTTTTATTTAAGACATCTGCTACAGAAGTTCTCATTCTAGATCCTCGTGCCCCATTTTTTATTACACTAACAGTGAATAGTGATCTATTGTTCACTATTAGTGTAATATAATATTGGCTGAAAACGAAGGCGGAGCACGGCTCCCTTCAGGATAACCTGCCTGTGTGTTCTTGGTACTCATTTTGCTACCTCTGAAGCCAGAGGTCACGCAAGCAGTGTCAGAGGTCACAAGGGGCAAGCCTGGAGTCACAGCTGCGACCCCTGGCAATCCCTAAATGATGCCCATGAATGTGACCCTGTTCAGAACCTCATACAATGTGCCAAGTGACCTCATTCAGAATATCGGAATGTGCTGTGTTTTGTAACTCCATTCATAGGGACACTGCTCTGTCATCACCATTCCGAATATCAGTCTCTGTTATATCTTGTGACCTCATTCAGAATATCACATTTTATGCTTAGTCATGCGATACCCTAGAATGTGCTGTATCATGTGACCCCAGTCACTGTTTTCTAACCATAGATAGTTAAGTGTTTCACTCCCAAAAATACTGCCATAACTTTAACATTTCCTGTGGAAACTGATTTCTCTGTATTTCTTTCTCTGTTTTGCAGGATGTCAGAAGCACCCTAAGCAGGTAAGGCCGGTTTATTATCCTCCTGTCAATGTGTAAGGAGCAGGTCTCAATGCTGCTGTATGTAAATGCCACTGCTGAGCTCACCAAAGTGTTAGGAAACTTTCAGATCCTCATAAAATCACTTTATATTCTCAAAAAACATCTCAAGTCCTCAGAAACCTCCCCTGCGTCATCAGGAAACTCTCCTAAATGTTCATAAATCCCTGCAAGTTTTCAGCAAACTCATTTGAGTCTTGAAATAAATGCCACAGAAATGAGCTGCTGTCCTCACAAAACATATTTGTATCTTTAAAGCTTAACTGAAGTCGTACGAAAAGTACCCTGAACATACAGAAAAAGCAAGCCCATTCTGGAAAAGTCCCCCCAGGTTTTCCTCAATTCAGAGTTGTGCATAAACTAAGACATAATTTCCTAACTATAGAGACACATATGCTGGCTATGCTCACAACAATTGCAGATCCAATTTTCAGCACTATTGTCAGGGATGTTGGATCATACACATATATCTTCATGTGGAGTAGAGGTGCCACCATGGTACGGCAGGCACCCTGCCACCTAGGGTGTTCGCCTGCTTAGGACAATGTCCTTGGCAACAAGTATACACAATAATAAGTACTAGAGCACACATAGAAATTCCATTTAATAAATAAAGTAGTCCTAATATGAAGTCCATCACATTTTTTGTTCTTTTTTGTGAAGTTATTTTATTCCATTTGTAGTTTCCACAATGTTCGGTTTATATATAAGCAGGAACGGCCAATATCTGGTCTATACGAGCAAAAGCAGCCGACACGTGTTTCGTCCATTGGACCCTTTCAAGGCTGCAGAAAAAATACATACATTGGAATGGAACATCATCTCTCATGAAATCTTTTACGTAAAATTCTTACGTGTCAAAACTTCAAATAGCAGTGATGAGGCGAAGGAAAATAGTGACATGAGATTATATATGCCAGTCACAACGCAATGGGGATATTGTGTAAAAATGCATTGTAGCATCAGCCCACCCAAAGCCATAAAAAGTGTTAGCCATGATTGGCGATGTTGAACGAAAGATGAGAACCCAAGGAAGGGGGCCATAGAGAATGCCTGTATATATTATAATACAAGCGAAAAACTAGATTTTGCATGCATTGTTCTCTATAAGATACGAAGAAATATGCATGTTTAGTTTTCCATTTTGCATACAAGGATAGAATAAACTTTAGTAGTGAGATTTAATAAGAATATAGAATACCTGAGCGCCCTGTAGTAAGGACAATGTCCAAAAGTAGTCCGAGAGATGTAGAGTCTGAATCTATTTAAAATATATATAAAATTGTATGTATATTCGACCATGCTGAGGGAAAAATAGTAGTGTGCGGAAAAGTAAACATTAGTACACCGCAAGGAGAGCGAAGTCTCCTGAGTAGTAGAAAGGGAAGTGCAAATAACAACATATAAAAGTAGACCACTTCAGAATGGAAACTGATCACCCAGGTGAAACGAGGAAAGTGATTACATGTGTAGTGCAATACAATTAAAAGGGCCAATGTATGAATATTTGTCTTGTGAATTTCCTAGCGGAGTGGGAAATAAGCAAGAAGCATTTTATGACTGACTGGTGGGTGGTGATCGGTCAGTATAATACCAAAAGAGGCCATCTAGGGTAACCTACCAAACCCACACATTTCTGAAAACTAGAGACCCGGGAGAGTCCAGGGAGGTATGGCTTGCGTGGATCCCCAATGTTTCCCTAGCCAGAATCCCCTGCAAACCTCACATTTTGCTGAAAAAATCAAAATGTTCTCAAATGTCTGTGTGAGTAAGTTCTAGGATCACAGGACTGACACAAGTTTCCTGACACTCAGCGCTCCCCCAGGTCTCCCGATAAAAATGATACCTCACTCGTGTGGGTGGGTCAGGTACCCATGACAGGCAAGGGCCCAAATCATATTGTGGAGACTTCAAAATTACCCATCATAAAACGACCTGGTTTTGCAGGGAGGGGGCACCGGGGATTTTGTGCCCCTGGGATCGAGGCCATCTAGGGGAACCTACCAAACCCACACATTTCTGAAAACTAGACAACTTGGGGAGTCCAATGAGATATGGCATGCGTAGATCCCTCAACGTTTTCTTACCCAGAATCCCCTGCAAACCTCAAATGTAAGTAAAAATGATCACTTTCTCTGTAATTTTTTGCGTGGGATCCCCGTGCCGGCACAAATGTCCTACCACCCAACATTCTCCTTGTTCTCCTGAGCAAATAATGATACCTCACCTAGGTTTGCAAGGGATTCTGGGAAGAGAACCTGGTGGAAGCCACACAAGTCACCCCATCCTGGATTCCCCTGTATGTCTAATTTCCAAAATGTTATAGGTTTGCTAGGTTTACATGGGTGCCAGCAGAGCTAGGAGTTCAAAGTCTACAGCTAGGCACTTTGCAAAAAAAGGGTAGGTTTTCACTGTAAAAATGTGGTGTATCCATGTTGTGTTTTGTGCCGTTTCCTGTCACGGGCACCAGGCCTACCCATACAAGTGAGGTATCTTTTTTATCTGAAGACTTTGGGGAATGCAGGGTGTGTGGAATTTTGTGGATCCACGCAAATTCCAGAAGTTTCCATCACAGAAATGTGAAGAAAATGTGTTTGTTGTATAAAGTTTGAGGTTGGCAAGGAATTCTGGGTAAGAGAACCTGGTAAAAGCCACACTAGTCACCCCATCCTGGATTCCACTGGGTGTCTAGTTTTCACAAATGTATAGGTTTGCTAGGTTTCCCTCGGTGCCGGCAGAGCTTGGGTTCAGAACCTACAGCTAGGCACTTCACAAAGAAAGGGTCAGTTTTCACTGTAAAAATATGGTGTGTCCATGTTGTGTTTCGGGACGTTTCCTGTCGCTGGCACTAGGCCTACCCACACAAGTGAGGCGCCATTTTTGCTGGGAGACTTCGGGAAACATAGAATAGTAAAAGAAGTGTTTTTGCCAATTGATTTTCTATGCATTTATCCCTTCCAAATGTAGGAGAGTGTGTAAAAAAGTATAATTTTCAAAAAAGCCCTCTAATTCACTTGCTGGTATAGGTACCCAGATATATGGACTTGTGCAAATAACCACTGCTTCAAAATACCCTTTTGTTGCTCCCATTTCGGAAATACATAGTTTTCCTCGATACCTATTTTTCACTCTTTATATCTTACCAAGTGAATTGCTGTATACCCGGTACACAATGAAAAACCATCGCAAGGCGCAGCTCAGTTACTGGCTCTGGGCACATCGGATTCTTAGTGAACCTACAAGTCCTATATATCCCCACAACCAGAAGGGTCCTGTGGATGTTACGGTATATTGCTTTAAAAAATCTGTCATACTTAAAAGACGTTACAGGTGACAACGTTGGCACAAATGGCTGAATTTTCAACTCATTTTCAATTTTCCCTATTTTTAACTGTTAGGTTCTATAAGAAAACCTTGAAGAATCTACACAAATGACCCCTTACTGAGCTCAGAATATGGTCTACTTTTCAGAAATGTATAGCTTTCCAGGATCATTATTGCTTTCATACCCATTTGTACCAATAACTGAAAGGAGGTTTAAAGCACAAAAAATAGCAGAAATGGGCAAAGTCCCAGTAAAATACCAAAACTTTGTAAATAAATTCGGTTTTCTGACAAAAGTCTGTCAGTGCTGGGAAGATGGTGATATCAGCACCATAAACCATTTGTTGATACCATTTGCAGGGAAAAAACTGACGCTTTCATCTTCCAGTACGTTTTTCCTATTTTTCCCCCAAAATGTAACTGTATTTTGGTTAATTTCTGCGTCCCCTCCAGGGGAATACACAAACCTTGGGTACCTTTAGATCCTCAGGATGTTGTAAGAACAGGACACAAATTTGATATGGATACTTTATATGGAGAAAAAGTTACTCATATCACCTTCCAGATAAGTAAGCTGTGAGCCAAGACGCCTCTACCTGGAGTGTCTAACGTATGTGTTTGCTGAATATTTCTTATAGTTTTGCCCTTTTGTAGGAAGGAGAACTGCCCATTTCTTAGCAAAATAGAGGTGTAGTAATAGGATGTTATAATTTTCTTTGCCATATCACAAAGGGACGCCATCTTTGATCTACTGATATAAAGCTGCTGACCCTGCCTTGCTTCAGTCTTCTCCGGAACTTCTTTCATGAGATCCTGGCTCCCCTGGAAGCCCAAATAAAGCTGCCGACCCTCCCTTGCTTCAGTCACCTCCGGAGCTTCTTTCATAATCTCCTGGCTCCCCTGGATGCCCATATAAAGCTGCCGACCCTCCCTTGCTTCAGTCTCCTCCGGAGCTTCTTTCATGAGATCCTGGCTCCCCTAGATGTCCATATAAAGCTGCCGACCCTCCCTTGCTTCAGTCTCCTCCTGAGCTTCTTTTGTAAGATCCTTCCTCACCTGGATGCCCATATAAAGCTGCCGACCCTCCCTTGCTTCAGTCTCCTCCTCCTTTCATGAGATCCTGGCTCCCCTGGACGCCCATATAAAGCTGCCGACCCTCCCTTGCTTCAGTCTCCTCCGGAGCTTCTTTCATGAGATACTGGCTCCCCTGGATGCCCATATAAAGCTGCTGACCCTCCCTTGCTTCAGTCTCCTCCAGAGCTTCTTTCATGAGATCCTGGCTCCCCTGGATGCCCATATAAAGCTTCTGACCCTCCCTTGCTTCAGTCTCCTCCGGGGCTCCTTTCATGAGATCCTGGCTCCCCTCGATGCCCATATAAAGCTGCCCACCCTCCCTTGCTTCAGTCTCCTCCTGAGCATCTTTTGTAAGATCCTGGCTCCCCTGGATACCCATATGAAGCTGCCGACCCTCCCTTGCTTCAGTCTCCTCCTGAGCTTCTTTTGTAAGATCCTGGCTCCCCTGGATGCCCATATAAAGCTGCCGACCCTCCCTTGCTTCGGTCTCCTCCTCCTTTCATGAGATCCTGGCTCCCCTGGACGCCCATATAAAGCTGCCGACCCTCCCTTGCTTCAGTCTCCTCCGGGGCTTCTTTCATGAGATACTGGCTCCCCTGGATGCCCATATAAAGCTGCTGACCCTCCCTTGCTTCAGTCTCCTCCAGAGCTTCTTTCATGAGATCCTGGCTCCCCTGGATGCCCATATAAAGCTTCTGACCCTCCCTTGCTTCAGTCTCCTCCGGGGCTCCTTTCATGAGATCCTGGCTCCCCTCGATGCCCATATAAAGCTGCCCACCCTCCCTTGGTTCAGTCTCCTCCTGAGCGTCTTTTGTAAGATCCTGGCTCCCCTGGATACCCATATGAAGCTGCCGACCATCCCTTGCTTCGGTCTCCTCCGGAGCTTCTCTCATGAGATCCTGGCTCTCCTGGATGCCCATATACAGCTGCCGACCCTCCCTTGTTTCAGTCTCCTCCAGAGCTTCTTTCATGAGATCCTGGCTCCCCTCGATGCCCATATAAAGCTGCTGACCCTCCCTTGCTTCAGTCTCCTCCTTCTTTCATGAGATCCTGGCTCCCCTGGATGCCCATATAAAGCTGCCGACCCTCCCTTGCAATTTCTGCAAAAGTTTTTTGGTAAAAGGAAGTGGTTTAGTGTTAAACAAGAAGATCACCTTTGGAAGAACCAGCATCTTAATGGTGTTCACCCTCCATAGATACCCAGGGGCAGATTTTCCCTCCATCTTGTAAGGAGAGCATTTATATCACGGTGTTGCTTGAACATGAAATACCTTTGAAAAACCTTTGGCAAAACAGGAACAGTTTGTTTAATTAAACATAGCGGCCGGGAGAACAGTTACAGGCACAGGGTCTGAGTACTGTCTCAATTTACAATCGATCTGTATCATTCTTATTTACAATTCATTATAGGCTATAAAATGTTTCTGGAGATCCTTGTAGGGAGAGGAATGTAAGTTGCTGCCTCTAGAGTCATAAATACATTTTCATGGATAATCCAGGTGGGCCACGACCTTGCATGGACAAAATGCGGCCAGTGGCTAAAGTGTCCAGATGTCTGGCACGGGGAGCACGTGATCACTGCGTGTGCTGCGATCTGATTGGCTCTATGTTCCTAATTCATGTGACATCTGACTTTATGCTGTTTTTGGAGCACGCGTACCCCCTCCAGCCATGCGTGCTTTATTGGGGCCAATCTCCCTTAACCATTGTAGTGTCGGTTCACTAATCCGTAAGATTGATCTCGGGTTTCCCGTCCATGCATTTGTCTGCCGGCTACGTGCCACCCCACCTGTGGCCTGTCAATCAGTAAGCTTGGGCCTAGGTCTCAGTGCTTGCCGGACTACGTATTTGCGTGTCGGGGTTGATGTGGCGTTCACAACGGGTGAATTTGTTAATAAGGACGAGATCTTGTTCACATAAATGAATGTACCATTTGTCATATCAGCATCGATTTATTTTCCTAATTAACAGTGGGATACCCTAGTTAAGTTTACATCCGATATTTCCCCAAACTCTGAGTTTCGATGCGCCCATGATTCCTAATCTGATTTCTGGTTTGAAGCCCTACTTTCTCTCTAGCCCGGTCTTTACCTTATTGATTAGATACCCTGACAGACTCCCAGAATCTCTGGCATGCATCTCAAGCTGTGGAACAGAGAGCTCTGGCTTCGGTGCATACAGAACTATGTCATCAGCGTGTACTGCTAGTCTGGTTGGTAACCCTGCAGCTTCAAGGGGAAGAATGGTCTAATCCTGCCGAATCATCTGGGAAAAGGGCTCAATATATACACGGAACAGAATTGGCAACACAGGACACTGCTGTCTAGTTCCCCTGGATATCTGAAACGAAGCTGTAAGTTCGCCATCCAAAATCTAATCTGCCGGCACCATATATAGCATTTGCACAACTTCAGTAACATTGCTGCTGAAACCATAATCCTGCAATACCTTCCAAAGATAGAACCAATTAACCCTATCAAAAGCTTTAGCAGCATCAATTCTTGCCATTGTCAACAGGAGATTAGAGACCTCGGCCATATCATTCGCACCGACAAGTCAATGGATTAATTTATACAGCTTCCTTCCAGGCACAAACCACTTTTGATCGAAATGGATCAACTTTTGAAGGACATCTGACAATCTCTTAGCCAAAATTCCTGGAATCATTTTGTAATCACAGTTCAATTAAGATATAGGTCTGTAGGATACCACTAACCTGGCGTCTTTACCCGGCTTAAGGATCATAACTACAGGTGCCTCATATTAGAAAGGTGGAATTTAACAGCCTTCCAGAGAGATCTCATTACAATAAGATACCCAGAAACAGAAAGAGGATTCAGATGGGATCCCATCTGAACCTGCTGCTTTCCCTTTACTGAACCTCCTAACCTGTTCCCTTATCTCTCCCGCTGTGATCCTTCCCCTACGGCCTAAATTCTGCTGTTCCGTAAGACATGGGAGTTTTTGTTTTGCAACCAGTTTTTCATTACTAACATCTGGGTTCAAATCTTTCTTATATATCCCACTAAAGCTACCCTACATCTTGGTTGTAGAGGAATGGTAACACGGTTTACACTGGCAGGGGTTGGATGTGACAATGTTGTGTTGTGGGCGCTGTCAGCAATTCACGTGGACCTCAGGTATGAAGGTATTTATTAAGTATATACACAAGACTCCACCAGGAGCAGATGTAACCTGTTACTCAACCCCTCCCCCCCCTCAGCCAACAGCCGCTCCTAGAAAACCCACAACGAGGCACTCCATAGCATCATATAAAGCACACTGGTCTATCTGAGCCATCTGCCATAGAACACCCACATCCTGTCATAAGATGTTAAAGGTACTTTTGGATATCGTTAGAGCTTTGGCTGTTGTGTATGAACAGTAACTCACACTGAGCTCTAGTCCGCAGGCACTGCTCTTAATACTGAACCTTATTTCAAATACAGGTCTTATGTGATGTTTATCAGCTGTTCCTGTAGCTGTCATTGCTCTTTAATACAAAGATGATGTGTGTGTTATTACAGGTGTAATAATGTGAAGATTCAGTGCCCAGAGGTGGTGAAGAGTTATAAAGGTAAATACCATTGTGATGATTAGCTCTGAATATTACTGTTCATGAAAATGATATGGTATGCTATGGTGTGGTGTGCTATGGTATGGTGTGGTGTGGTGTGGTATGGTGGGCTATGGTATGGTGTGGTATGCTATGGTGTGGTGTGGTGTGATACGGAATAGTATGGTATGTATAGAATATTATGGTATGGTATGGTATGGAATGTTATGATGGTGTGGTGTACTATAGGGTGAGATCATGGTATCATATGGTATAGTGGTATGGGATGGTTTGGTATGGTGGTAATGGATGGAATGGGATGGCGGAATGGTATGGTGTGGTGTGCTATGGTATGGTGTGGTATGGTATGGTTTGGTGTGGTATGGTATGGTATGGTATGGCATTTAGTGGTAACGTGCACTCACATCAGGGTACAGTTACTTGATTTGTGACTCTAAACTTTGTCTTTTCCAGATTTTTCTAGATTTCTACTTATCTCCATTCTGTATACGCGCTGCCGCATTTCCTTTGTTTAAATCATTCTTCCCCTTGGACATTCATACTAAGTTTATCGGAAATTCAGATGCAGTTATTTCACACCTCACATTAATGATACTGCTAGGCTTGACAATTGCGAGCAACTCAGTTCCTGCAGTATTCTGGGACTTTTGAAAGGGGAATTACCTCAGAATTTGGTATTTACCACATAACACATTTTATTTTCCAGAGTTTTAGCACCAACAGGGACCTAGTGCATGCATCTACACAGACCCAGCTCATGCACCTACACTGACCTAGCGCATGCATCTACACAGACCCAGCTCATGCACCTACACTGACCTAGTCCATGCACCTACACTGACCTGGAGCATAAACCTACACTGACCTAGCGCATGCACCTACACTGACCTAGAGCATGCACCTACACTGACCCAGCTCATGCACCTACACTGACCTAGCGCATGAACCTACACTGACCTAGCGCATGCATCTACACGGACCCAGCTCATGCATCTACACTGACCTAGCGCATGCACCTACAATGACTCGCTAGTACAGTATAACTTGGAGTAGCTCTGTCGCTGTACCTTATAATGCAGTGTACTGAGTAGTACAGTAGACCTTCTAATAGCTCTGTCACTCAGTACCTTCTAATACTCATGAGTACAGTATACCTTTAGGTAGCTCTGAAACTCTGTACCTTATAATACAGAGTAGTCACTAGTACAGTACACCTTCTAGTAGCTCTGTCACGCTGTACCATCCTCTGCAGTGTACCGACTAGCACTGTATACCTTGGAGTAGATCTGTCACTCTGTACCATCTAATGCAGTGTACTGAATAGTACTCTATACCTTCTAGTAGCTCTGGTACCCTGTACCATCTAATATAGAGTATTGACAAGTACAGTATGCCATGGAGGGGGTCTGTCACACTGTAACATCCAATACAGTGTGCTAACTGGTACAGTACACCTTTGAGTAGCTCTGTCACTCTGTACCATCTAAAGCAGTGTAGTACAGTATGCTTTCTAGTAGCCTGATCACTCTGTACCATCTAATACAGTGTACTGACTACTACTGTATACCTTGGAGTAGCTCTGTTACTCTGTGCCTTCTAGGGCGGTGTACTGTCTAGTACAGTGTAACTTAGAATAGCTCTATCACTCTACACCATCTAATGCAGTGTACTGACTAGTACCTTATATCTTGGAGTGGCTTTTTCACTCTGTACCATCTAATGCAGTGTACTGACTAGTACAGTACACCTTCTACTAGCTCTGTCAGTGTACTGACTAGTCCTTTATCCCTTCTAATAGCCCTCTTACTCTGTACCATCTAATGCAGTGCACTGGGGAGTACTGCATATCTTAGAGTAGCCGTGTCACGCTGTGCCATCGAATGCAGTTTGCTAACTAGTCCTTTATCCCTAATAGTTTGGTAGCTAGTACAGTATACCTTGGATTAGCCTTGTTACTTTCTACCATCCAATGCAGGGTACTGACTAGTACTGTATACCTTCTAGTACCTCTCTTACTATGCACCATCTAATGCAGTGCACTGATTAGTACAGTATACCTTCTAATAGCTCTGTCACTCTGTGCCATCTGATTCAGTTTACTGACTAATACATTACACCTTTGGGTAGGTCTGTCAGTCTGTACCATCTAATACAATGTACTGAGTAGCACTGTATACCTTGGAGTAGCTCTGTTACTCCGTATCATCTACTGCAGTGTATCTCCATCCGGCCTCTGGAGACCAATCACTGGGTAAGTTAATATTATAGCCCCCGCACAGAATAAGTGGAAGAGGCCAATGAGCGAGTTCACTGGAGATAGTATCAAGTACACTAGGATCGTCGCTACTACATCCATATACTGTACATAGTGTCAGTTTCGTACCCATACTATATTGACATTCAGTAATCGCCCACCAGCCAAACTTATCAGAGCATGACCGTGTGCATTGGATCCCGCCTCCTTGAGCCAGTATAGCAACGCCCCGAAACCCGGCCCCCCGCATTGTTGCACTAACCACCCTATACCCCAGTGTTTTTAATACATGCAATTGTGATCCTTCGAAATGTGTCTCTTGGAGGCAAATAATATTTGCCACAAACGCTTGTAATCCAACCGCTACCCTCGGCCTTTTCTTGATGTCATTGAGACCACAGATGTTGATAGTTGCGATTCTAAGTCAGCCCATGTCGGCTTATAACATTAACCAGATTCTGGCAGCACATCGCTGTACAGCAATCGCACCACACCGATCCCTCACTCTTTTCATCTAATGTGACAAATGTGATAAATGTGACAAAAACACTATTGAACCAGCCCCTTTTATCACCCCTCTGAGGATCCCATTCCCCCTCCTTTCCCCGCCCCCCACCCCCCGCCACAACCTAGGCAATCAGGCTCAACCATGAGCCTGCGCGAGGACGTCTGGACCACTCCTCTTCTCCCTCCACCTCTCCCCCCCCACGAGTGATCAAATATACATAAAAAAAATACAGCCCTCCCATAAAGAGGAATTTCCAGCCTCTATCCAGCGCTCTCCTTAGCATGTTACAGACTTATTTTTTACCTCCGATGGCCCCTGGTAAGATATCATCCAGTAGCTTCTGGGCTTGGATTTCAGAAATGAAGCTTAAATTCTGACCCTGAAAGACAACTTTCAGCCTAGCTGGATTTTGCAAAAACACTGCAGTCCCTCTGTCTGGAGAGGGGTTGTAAACTGTCTAAGCCGCCATCAGTACCGTGTGCGAAATCTGGTTTGGCAAAAAGGAGAAACCCTCAAAACTTCTTTCAGCATTAGGTCTGGCGAGGTCATACACAGCCTGGCGTAACAAAACATTTCCAGAATAGACCAATATAGCACGGGGCAGCGCCCGCTCACTGGACGAGTGCCTTGCAGGTGTTAAGGGAAATCGATGGACACATTGTACTTCCTTGTCCCAGTCCCAGTGAGAAAGATCGGGTAGGGAACCTTTCAGCCGGGTTCAGAGCGAAGATGTCCACAATAGATCACATTTTTAGGTTACAACTATTACATTGGAAGACAGTGTGTATAGAGGGTGGCAGCCTCTAACTCATTTTTGTGGACCTATCTGCATCTGACTTGGTGCCGAGGGACAAACTGTGGGCTGTTTTATTGGACTTTGGGGCTCCACCTTACCTTTGCCACTAGCTGAAATGACTGCATGAAGGCAATTTTGCTGAAATTAGGTACGGCAGAAATGGTGAACTTACAGCCCCCATACCTGTAGACAGAGGTGCACGCCAAGGCTGCGTCTTGCCCCGACCCTTTTTTTGCCTTTTTATTAATGGCCTAGTTGAGGCTTTGATTGCTGGGAAGGATATTGATGCCCCTCAGCTGGTGAACCGTGAAGAACCCCTTCTGCTCTCAAAGTCACCTATGGGAATTCAGAGGGCCTTAGACAGCTTTTATGTTTTTTGCAAAAATAGGGGGTTGGAGATCAATTTGCAGAAAACCAAATGCATGGTATTTAATGCAGGTAATAGTGTTCAGTCAAATCCTTGCCTAGATGGGAAACCCCTTGAGAGGGTGACTGTCTTTGAATATCTTGGAATCACGCTCACCGAAAAAATGGACTGGGGTGCCAAAATCAAGAAAGCAAAGTTAAAGCTGGCCCAGACAATGGGGGAACTGACAAAGGTATGCAGAAGGTGTATCCATAAATCTGTTGGGCCGGTGGTGGAAATCTACAAAGCACAAGCTAGGGGTCCTGCCCTGTATGGGACTGATATATGGGGTCACCGTCCATCTGGCTCTATATAGAAAATTGAGAATTCCTTTGCCATGCAATTGTTGGGTCTTCCCCCAAGCTCCCCGCTTACACCGCTTCGTATAGACCTTGGGATTAGTCCAATTGCAGACGATGCCACTCTTAGACCACTTTTATTCTGGCGATGTCTGTGGAGTACCCCAGAAGTGGCTGTACACAGGGAAGAGCTGAGCGAAGTGTTGAGCTTACAGGGTGCAAGCAAACTACCATGGCTGGCCTTCATCAAGAATACTTTTGCGGCCATAGGAAGGGGTAATTTGTGGAACAATGCAGAAACCTTCCTGTCTGCCTGATAATATCTAGGAAGGACCTGTTAGCGAGCTACAGGGAGCACAAACTTAACCGGATACAGGGGAGTTCTGTGACTGGCTCATTAATTGCAGTGTTTTTAGAGATAAAAGTACAGATTAGAACCTGCCCTGGACGATATCCAGCCGGCCCTTGCCAAGAAGTTATACCTGCAGTTTAGGCATGGGGTGCTCCCGTTGCATGCTTTCACAAATAAATGATAATAATAATAATAATTCTTTATTCGGTTTGTCACGAAGAAAACCATAAAAGAGAACAATCATGTACAGTAAAAAAGAAAAAACAGCTGTCATTTGTTTAAAAAGAAGAGGAATTTTTTGCTTCTGAGAATCAATGTTTTTTCCTAATGCAATTTGTTAAAGGTTTTTTCTATGGTTCATAATACATTTTAAAAAGTTTAGGACCAGGTAACAGACTTCTTCAGACTCTAAGGTTTGCAGTCTAAGGAAGGCCGGTCGACATTGTCTTAGGCCCCATCGCCTGCATAGCGGAAGTTTCCAACATTTTCTGTGTGGTTGGTAAAATTTACAAAAGATAATGACGTGGATATTTGATTGAGTTGATATCGCGTCACATGGACACGGAGGCAGGTTTGAGTCCCAGGCCTTATTTAGAGGAAAAGCAACCAGTCTAAAAAAGAGGTTCAGTCTGAGCCTGGTGAGCAGCATCCTCTCATATGTTTTGGTAAGCAGAGTAAGGTATGGTTGAATGCCAAAAGTTAGCTGGACTGTGTTCGCGTGAACCACTGAGGGTTTTGCAGCCTCAGTTGACAGTCTTAGTGTTTCCAGATGCCGTAGTGTGAGTTCCTTGAGCTCCTTTTATGGGAGGGCAACAATCGATTCTGGGTGGAGATAATATTTTTCAAGGCCCATATCTGTAAAAAAGTTTCTGATGTAGCGGAGCCATTTTAATCGGATGTATGACGTTACAACGCACACTTTTACAACGCATGCACTTACAACGCATTTTTTACAACGCATAATCCATTACAACGCATGACATTACAACGCAGGACACTACAACGCATTTTTAAAAAATACCTTTACAACGCATTACCATTACAACGCATACTACCTTTACAACGCATACCATTACAACGCATAATATTAAATTACATTTAAGGTAAGTATTAGATTGTATAGGGGTAAAAATTACTATTCTAACTCCAGGGGGTGCAACAGTAGGGTAAGTGTTGGATAGTGTAGGGGTAAAAATTACTATTCTAACTCCAGGGGGTGCAACAGTAGGGTAAGTGTTGGATAGTGTAGGGGTAAAAATTACTATTCTAACTCCAGGGGGTGCATCAGTAGGGTAAGTGTTGGATAGTATAGGGGTAAAAATTACTATTCTAACTCCAGGGGGTGCAACAGTAGGGTAAGTGTTGGATAGTGTAGGGGTAAAAATTACTATTCTAACTCCAGGGGGTGCAACAGTAGGGTAAGTGTTGGATAGTGTAGGGGTAAAAATTACTATTCTAACTCCAGGGGGTGCAACAGTAGGGTAAGTGTTGGATAGTGTAGGGGTAAAAATTACTATTCTAACTCCAGGGGGTGCAACAGTAGGGTAAGTGTTGGATAGTGTAGGGGTAAAAATTACTATTCTAACTCCAGGGGGTGCAACAGTAGGGTAAGTGTTGGATAGTGTAGGGGTAAAAATTACTATTCTAACTCCAGGGGGTGCAACAGTAGGGTAAGTGTTGGATAGTGTAGGGGTAAAAATTACTATTCTAACTCCAGGGGGTGCATCAGTAGGGTAAGTGTTGGATAGTATAGTGTAATATTATGCGTTGTAATGGTATGCGTTGTAATGGTAGTATGCGTTGTAATGGAATGCGTTGTAAAGGTAGTTTTTAAAAATGCGTTGTAGTGTCATGCGTTGTAATGTCATGCGTTGTAATGGATTATGCGTTGTAAAAAATGCGTTGTAATGGTAGTGCGTTGTAAAAGTTGCGTTGTAAAGGTTGTTCCCCATTTTAATCTAGAGGCGTGATCGAGTGACATTGTGTCAGCCACTATCGACTGTGATAGCGTATTAGCATCCGAAGTCCATATACGCCTCCACAAAAGCAATGGCTGGATTTTAAGGAGATCCTGCAAATACGGAATTCCCAGTTCCATATGGGAGGCGTAAGTTGGTGAGCCTTTTGGGGTAGCAAGAAGGAATCTTATAAATTGATTTTCAATTTTTTGTAAGGCTCCAACATCTATATGGCCCCAGACCCCTGCTCCATAGAGAGCAATCGCTTGGCACTTGGCGTTGTAAATTTTTAGCAGTTCTGCTGGCTGCCTCCTTCCCAATTTCCTCGAGAAGGACTGCAGGGCTGCTATTGAGCGCTTAAAAAGGTGGCATCTCGCTTCCACTGCTGGTTTCCAGGTTAACTTATCATCAATCATGATCCCGAGGTATGGGTATTGTGCGGTGACCTCCAATGGTTGGCTATCGAGAAAGATACTTTTTTTTCCTTTCTTCGCCCCCCCCCGTGATCATGACGAACGTTTTTTTAACATTAACCTTTAGATCCAAGGCGTTCATGAAGGTAGTATATCTATCTAGTGAGAGCTGGAGTTCGCGCGGCGTTCGGGCCAGGATGACAGCGTCATCCGCGTAGAGGAGCGCTGGAATCGGTCTCTGTTTCATTTTTGGGAGGTCCTGAGCCCCCCTCAGCATCTCCTCCTCCAGGCCATTTGTGTAGAGCGAGAAAAGGAAGGGGGGCAGAACGCAGCCCTGCCTAACTCCTCGCTCCACGCCAAATGACGGCGTCAGCTCACCGTTCTTTCCGAACCGAACTCTAGCCGAGGCCCCGGAGTAGAGCTCTCTAAGAAGATCCAGCAGTGAGGGGTCCACGTTCATTGCTCTTAGGACTGTCCATAATTTGGAGTGTGCGACGCAGTCAAAAGCGGCAGACAGGTCCACATAGACCATGTATACCGTCGATTTCTTTGCATGCATGTATTTGGCCATTATAAGGCTAAGGTTAAGTGCCTGCTCTACTGTCCCGAGGCCATCTCTAAAGCCGAATTGTAGGTCCGAGATGATACGCTTTTCCTCACTCCACTGATGTAGTCTCTCCAGAATGACCCTCCCCACCAGTTTGCCAAGGGAGTCCAGGAGGGATATGGGACGATAGCATTTTGGGTCCTGTCGGTCCCCTTTCTTAAAGATGGGGACCATGATTGATCTGGTCCAGGAGTCCAAAATGCCCTCACTGGCTGCTGCTGTACATACTCTCGTCAAGATAGGTGCCCAGAGCTCCTGGTTAAATTTAAAAAGGTCCGCAGGGACGCCATCAGGCCCCGGGGCTTTCCCTGTTTTACTTTTTTCCAAAGCCGCCAAGATTTCGGAGATGTCAAAAGAAATTGGGATTGGATATTGTACTTCATTATGGAAGTGAGATGGATGGTCTGTGGTTCCTTGGTCTTTGAATATATTTTCGAAGTGGGCAATCCAAGTTCCCTCATCTATAGCGACCTCCATCTTGGGAGAGTTGTTGTCCAGGAGGAATGGGGATCTAATCGTTCTCCAGAAATCCTTGCTGTTTTTTGATTGGGAGCTCTTGTCTAAGTCATTCCAGAGTTTCTCTTTCATTTGTTGTAGTTTTAGTTTGCGTTCCAGTTTGTATTTTCTTCTTAGAGATTGAATAAGGCCCACGTCTCTTGGTTTTTTGTGGAGGGCAGATTTTAGATCAGTTAGGGCTCTCGTACAGTTGTGGTTAAACCAACCTTTCCTTTCTGTATGTTTGTTGGTTGTATTCCTCGTGAGTAGTCTCTTGGCTGCTGTCAGAATTTCTGCGAAGTTCAGTAGGACTTCCGTATGATTTAGGGCTAGGTCCAAACAATTAAAAATATATGGGTACGCCTGGTTAACTAATTTTTTTGTGAGATTTTGTGGGTCGATCTTTTCCCATTTTATGGAATAACCATTATGTTTACGCAGTTGCAGGCTGTCTTGAGCGAGGGCAGTTGCTATATCAGTGACCTTAGATCTGTATTCAGATGGATGGAATTCAATCTTTTGTGCATAGTGATCACTTAGTGTGTTGCCAATTACTTGGTGATCTGTAACTTTTGTAGCGAGACCGTGGGACAGCAGGATGTAGTCCACTGTTGTCTGGTGGCCTCTAGCCACGTAAGTTGGATTGAACTGATTTTTCTCAGGGAATTGGCGATAAATAAGTCAAACTCTGACAGTGTGTTATTCAGAGCGTTGCCAGATTTATTGTGGACGAAATGGGCTAGTGGAACGTCGTTGTCGTCTGCAAATCTGCAACATTGGGTATCTGCCATTTTGGCAGGGATGAATATTGAAATCACCTCCCCAAATAAGATGGATCATTTTAGAGTTGTCCTCCTTGTGTTGAAAGGATCTTAGTCTCTCCTGCATATCTTGGACAAAAGTCAGGAAATCGTTTTCCGTTAGGTTGTTATATGAGTTGACAAGGGTAATAGTGTCCTCATTTGCAAAGGAGAGGGAGAATATCTGACAGTTAGAATCGGTGATAGGGTGTTGGCGATGTAGATTGTCAGGCCTCCTTTGGGTCTACCTATTGCGCTTTGAGTAGCAAATGAGGAGTAAGTTTTGTACCCCAATAAATGGAGCTCTGAGGTTGCCCAGGTCTCTTGAAGGCAAATTATTTTGCCTTGTTCTAAGAAATTAACGGCAACGGGGTCTTCGATCTTTGTTCGTAGGCCCGCCACATTCCAAAATAAAAAAGGTATTGTGTGGGGATTCACTTTCGGGACTGAAGTTGGTGGGGTCGTGACAATGTTATTACTTAAGGAAGGGGAGTGTGGCAGGTTTGGGGTAATATATTCTAGGTCCCTTGATGGTCAATCCACCACTTCTAGAGGACTATATCTATTTGTTGTTGGAATGTTGTACCAGGGATCCCATCTGGGCGGTTCTCTGCGAGTCATCCTCTGCTGTTGGTATCCCCATTCTCCCCAGTTTACTCCCTGATGACGTGGATTGACTATTTGCCAAGGGTTTTCCTGCTCCCGAAAGCGAGAGGCGCCATATTGTCTGTTGTCATAGAAGGTTGGTTGGCGCTGAGGTGGTTCCACCCAAGGAAAAGCGGGGTCCTCAGAGAAGTTATTGTTTGAGGTTTGAATGAGAGGATAGAAAAATGAGAGGGGTTTGATTCTAATGCTTCCATTTAGATTCAGTTGTTCCCAAGAGGTGACATAGTCAGCCACCCATGGGTCCTCAAAGGTAATGATGATGCAGTCCCCTAGATATTGTTTGGTGCCTTTCCCCACCCACGGGGTCCTGCAAAGAGAGGAAATCCTACCATGGCAATTTGGTGGCATGGGGCGATTTGTCTGCAACCAATGGTGTACTTTGTTTTTTAGGGACCATGGGGGTTCCGCCGTGTTAGGAGGTAGTTCAGTTACTCCAATCATAACTGCTACGTAAGGGGCGGCCTCAGGAGGAAGCTCAGTATGGGCTCTAGGTTCACCCCTCCCTCTTTGGGTGTTTCTTTGGGTTGGTTGGGAAGAGAGGTTGTATACCGGGGTCTTTAAAGGAACAATTTTTCTTGGAGCTGGTTGTGGCCGAGTGGTTGTGGGTGGTCTATTTTTGCTTTGTTTTGAAGTGGTTGAACCTACAGTAATAGTATTTGATGTGCTTTGGGTCATGGTAACTGGGGGTGTTGGGATAGGGAGCGGTGCGGTAGGTACTACTGTCTGAGGCATAACTGTTTGGGGGATGGAAAATTTTGCGCTAACACCCAGAGAGTTTGAGAGGGCGTTATGAGAAGGATTTGCGCTCCCTTTCTTCTTTGGGGGAGGCCCCTGGATGTGTTGTGGGGGTAAGATAAGCTTCGAAATCTGTAGTTCTATCTTTGTCAGCTTTTGTTCTACGGGTCTTAAGAGTTGTTTGAAGATTTCTGTTATCTTATTTATGAAAATGAGATTCTCGTAATCTTCCGGGGCCTTTTTCGTGGGTGGTTGGGTTGGTGAGTCCAATAGGATAGGAGTAGTACCTTCCAGTTGGCCGTGAAGAACAATTGAAGTAGCAAGTTCTAAGTGTGGTGGTGGTGAAGAAATTGGTAGGAGAATTGGTAGGAGAATTGGTGGAGCCTCAGAAGTATTCGGAGGGGGAGCGGTTTTAGGTATAGTTGGGATTTTTCGGATAAGCTTATTTTTGCTAATTGCTCCTTCTCTCCTTCCTCTAGCTTGGATATCTTCCGAGGGTGATATCTGGGTGGGGGATCGAGGGGGTAGCTCAGGGGTTTTTTCTAGTTCTGAAGATGAGGGTGAAACTGCAAGGTCAGATACGGATAAATCTACATTATTTGGGAGGCTGCGTCTGCCTTCGTTCACAGCTCCTGATGCTTTTTTATTTGCCAGGACGGGGGTTCTAGCTTCTGCGAGGTTTCCCAGGGAAGATCGTTTGGCAAAGTCTAAGTCCAATGAAACTCTTTTTTCCATGAGGGTAATACTTTGGTCGATGAGGGAGTTTGCTTTTGCAAGGAAGTCGTCCATAGGACCCAATAACTTCCTAACGCTTCCTGGAGCTAGTGTTTTTGTCCCTCTTGTAACTACCATCTTGTGATGTTATAAGACGATGTAGTCAGTGATATTTCCCGTGGCTAGAATAAGTATTAGTTAGATAGTAGGTATGCGGAAAGGGTGAGTAATAACTTACAAAGGGTGGGGCCCAGTCCAGTCTCTCGGTCTCTCCGGGCCTCGAAAGGCCTCAAACGGCCCGCTCTTTGCCCGGTCTTCGCCCCGGAATGCGCCCCGCGCGCGTCCCGCGATGCGCGTTACAGAGGTCGCCTTTACGTTGTGATTGGTTGTAGGGGCGTGGCACTGGGAGGGGGCGCGGCTCACGCGGGAAGAGGACCAGCTGGAGCTGTTGTGTGCTGGTCCTCGCAGTCCCGGGGCCAGCGCCTCTCCCTCCTCTGCGGCCACGAGGTGTGCTGGGGCTTCCTGGCCGGTCAGCAACGCTGGTAGGTGTTTGACGGGCTACTCCTGTAGCTGAGACAACTCCGGTCGGGCTGGGAGCAAACACAGTCCGTTTGTGAGTGGCACCCGCGAAGCGGGTGCCACGAGAAGTTATTGCGCTTGGTTGGGGGCGTGGCACTGGGAGGGGGCGCGGCTCACGCGGGAAGAGGACCAGCTGGAGCTGTTGTGTGCTGGTCCTCGCAGTCCCGGGGCCAGCGCCTCTCCCTCCTCTGCGGCCACGAGGTGTGCTGGGGCTTCCTGGCCGGTCAGCAACGCTGGTAGGTGTTTGATGGGCTACTCCTGTAGCTGAGACAACTCCGGTCGGGCTGGGAGCAAACACAGTCCGTTTGTGAGCGGGTTCATCCAATTTGGGATGTTCGGCATGTAGCAATGCTGCGGAGACGGAATATCATGTAATATTTTTCTGTCAAGGGTATAAGAAGGCGAGACACCTATGGCTATTACAGCTATACAGAAATCTGGGACCTAAGCACTGTGCTGAGGTTTTTAGGATTTTGAAATATGACACGCACATGCCCATTGTGCATTCAATATGACGTTTTTTATTCTCCATGTGGTGTGCACGTCGAGCTATCCTAAAGATGAGCCCATAGGTTCTGCCTGATTATTTTATCATATCAACTGGGTTTGGTATTTTTAATATCATTTTTTTAAGCTTAAAATGTGCAAAATGTGCATCTTGTACCTTTTTTATCTGTATATTCTTTTAAATTTGTGATCATGTGACGGCTGTGATGTTAGCAACACAAACTTTGGTTTCTTGGAAAATTTGTTATGGCCTAATATTGCTCTTGTATTGCACACCCATTTTTATTGGTATTTTATGAAATAACAATGTAATGCACATGCAATTTATGAGTAACTCTACCCCTTATTTAGAGCAATGAAAGTTGAATGAAATGTATTGTATTTTTATCTGTGCTTTTATGGTCATACTGACCGAAAATAAATAAAGACTTTTCTCTCTCTCTCTCATATTAATTATAAATTTCCTTATGTCATTGCCGTCGCACTTTTTGGGGATTCCTAGCATCCTTAGATTATTGTGGCGCTGGCGATTTTCATGATCCTCAAGTTTCCACATAACATCTTTCAGGGTGCTCTCCTGCGATGTAGCCTGAACCTTCAGCATGTCAACTGTATTTTCTAATGCCTCAGTACGTGTCTCTACCATATTTAATTTCTCCGAGATATCAGTACAGATTTTCCCAGTCTTGCGTACGGATCCTTGGAGTTTTTTTTAGAGGCCAGCCTCGCTTGACATCATCCTGGAATAGTCGCAGGGATTGCAAGATTAAAGCTACGGAGGGTTCATCCACCTTTCTATTGTTTGATTGCTCCATTTCACCCCCTGGATTACCAGTCAATAGTTTCTCTTTTCCATTCACATCTTCAGGGGGTAATAGTTGTGCAGCTGAATAATTCAGACCCAATTCCTCCTCAACCTCATTATCACCTGGGGATTTCTTGAACTTTCTGCCCAGATGTCCGTTTGGGTTTCTTAGAGATGGCACCTTTCTCTTGTCGGCTACTATTACTTGAGGAAGAGCCTCCGCCATCGCTAATAGCAAATAGGCTGGTGTCAGATCCCTCTGATTCCTAGGTTAGAGAAAAAAAGTTTCCAAAGAATCCGGGGATAAACAACCAGTCTCCATAGTTTTTCTTTGGGATTCGCTCCCTCTAGATGCACCTCGCTTACTTTTGCTTGTCATATCTGGTGTACTAGCACCCTTCTCATCATTTGATTTATCGGTAGGTATTTTGGGGGGCAGTTATCATTACTTCCAGTCTCATCCACCGGGCAGGTATGTGAAGATGGTTCCAGAATAGTATTATCACAGTTTGCCAGCCAAGAGGTCACCCTTTTATCTAGGGGATTCTCATTTTCCTCCTCTTGTATACCGGGTATTGCAGTATGTGTAGGGCTGTTCACAAAGTTACACACTTCCCCATTACCATCACCATTTCCTTGATTTTGCTGTCTTTCCTGCCCAGCCTTTTCCTTTTCGCTCATGTCTAGGGGTGGAAAAATGCTCGAGATGGAAGGTTGCAACCTCTCCGGATGCCTGTAAGCACCGGGGAATTTTCTTTATGTGAGGCTCTATTTTTTCCTTTTCCTGCTTTTCCTGTTCGTCCCCTTTACCAGTACAAGGGTCTCCCCTCCTGCCCCCCAATTTAGCATCTGTCCCTTTACGGGGTGACTGTATGGAGGTGGAAGCAGGGGCCGCCATCCGTGGTTTCCCTTTTCCGCGAGCAGCCATCACCACTGACTCTGCGGTCTGCGTTCCAGCCTGTGGAGAGCCGCTGTATCCAGCCTGTCAGCAGCATCCGCGTTAGAGTCTCCCAGCGGCCGAAGCAGGAGTCTGGTCTTCCACAGCACGAGTGTGTCCAGTGCCCGCCTCGTTGTTCTGCCGGAGTGGGCCCATAGAAATCTCCCGTCAGACATACAGCACATACACCGGTTTCACGGCACAGAGAAATACCCAGCGAGAGAGGAGAGAGGCGAGTGGTGACCTCACTCAGACGTCATCTTGCCTCCTTCGTTCCAAAAAACGTCGGCGGTCCGATGCCGCGTTGCGTCATCTTCGCAGGAAGCAGCCCTTACTTTATACCTTCTAGTATAAACCAAGAAGACCGTCAATGCACAACTAATGAGATTCATCGGAGAATACTCCATCTTTGACCCCTCCCAATCCGGATTCCGCAGCAACCACAGACCCGAGAACGCTCTACTCACCGCCACAGACGACATCCACACCCTCCTCTGTAGTATCTAATATAGAGTACTGACCAGCAAAGCCAGCCAGCCCACCATCTCCTCCTGGACCCCAGTCACCACTGAAGACACCACTTCGACCATGAAAGGCATCCACTCAGGGGCCTCCCCGGACCCTGCCCGCCACACATCTACCACAGAGCCACCACCACCATCGCTCCAGAACTACGACGCACCATCAACGCCACCTTTAAGACCGGTATCTTCCCCGATGACTGGAAATGCACAGAAGTCAAACCGCAGCTCAGAGAAGACTCCATCCTCGACCCCTCCCAATCCGGATTCCGCAGCAACCACAGCACAGAGACAGCTTGACTTGCCACCACAGATGACATCTGCACCCTCCATGACCAAGGACACACCGCAGCCCTGATCCTACTCGACCTCTCGGCAGCATTCCACACCATCTCCCACCGCACACTCACCACCAGACTCCACGACGCCGGTATACAAGGAACTGCCCTCGACTGGATCCGCTCGTTCCTCACCAGCAGAACCCAAAGAATCAGACTACCACCCTTCCTCTCCGAACCCACGGAAATCAACTGCGGAGTACCCCAAGGATCATCGCTCAGCCCCACGCTCTTCAACATCTACATGGCCCCCTCGCCGCCATCGTCCGACAGCATGGACTCAGCAAAGTATCCTACCCCAACGACACCCAGCTCATCCTCTCCCTCACCACCAGACTCAACTTCCAGGAAGGAATGAACGATGTCGCATCCTGGATGAGCAGCAGCTGCCTGAAGCTCAACTCAGACACTGTTTTAAGGTAGCGTTTACCTGGAGCTTTTTTAACCAGTTTTAACAATTATTGTCATTTTAACTTGTATTTTATTCACTTGTGGCACTTTAATACCTCATTCCCCAAACTCTTTGAAGTATTCAACTTTGCACGCCCGCCCGCCATCTTGGAAGTAGCGCGGGGAGCAGTCTAGTGTCTGCTTCTCACACGCTACAAAGAGGCTCATGGTACAAGCGCGCAGCGGCGAAATCTCCTGAGGCTTGAGCCGGGAGACAGTTGCTGTAGCGTTGTGTATCGGGGGCTGGAGCGATCCTAGCACTGTTTTAAGGTAGCGTTTACCTGGAGCTTTTTTAACCAGGTTTAACAATTATTGTCATTTTAACTTGTATTTTATTCACTTGTGGCACTTTAATACCTCATTCCCCAAACTCAGTCAGTCAGTCCACTCATCCTCCCCACTATCATGGAGCTACTTGATGCCTCCTTAGCCACCAGCATAGTTCCGCTTCCTTGGAAACAGGCTATGGTAAAAGCCTTGATTAAAAACCTAACCTAGATAGCAACAACCCGGCGAACTATCGCCCAATCTCTCTCTTACCTTGGCTCAGCAAGATTCTGGAGAAGCATGTCAATAAGTCATTGACGGAGTTTCTCGAGACCCACCACCTGTTAGTTCCTTCCCAGACTGGGTTTCGGCCCTTGCATGGGACCGAGACTGCTCTGATTGCAGTGACGGAAGAGGCTAGGAGGATTACTGATCAAGGAGGCACCGCTGCCATTCTCCTCCTTGATCTCAGTGCTGCGTTTGACACTGTGAACCACAGCATCCTTCTCCAGAGACTTTCCAATCTAGGAGTCTCTACTCAGGTCCTCAAATGGTTTAATTCCTTCTTGTCCGACCGCTCCTTCCAGGTCTTCGAGAGTAATACCACCTCCCCTTGTAAACCTCTAGAATGTGGAGTGCCGCAGGGCTCCTCATGGAGCCCAACGCTCTTCAACATTTATATGACCCCTCTAGCTGCAATCGTCCGCCCTTTTGGGATAAAAATTGTGACCTATGCGGACGACACCCAGTTAGTAGTCGCCTTAAACCAAATTTAGACTCAGACTAACAATAACCTGAGGGACTGCCTAGAAGCAGTGGCCTCCTGGATGACCTCATCCTGTCTTAAATTAAACGGAGATAAGACAGAGCTGATGCTTCTGGGCAACTCTCCCAACGCCATCAATAACTTCCTCTGGCCATCCTGCCTTGGTCCTACTCCGATTCCTAAAGACTCAATTAAGAGCTTAGGTTTCTGGTTAGACAAATCCCTTAACTTCTCCTGCCAGGCAGCTAAACTCTCAGCCACCTGTGTCGGGATGCTCAGGCTCATCCGAAAAATTCTCTCCCGTCTTCCCTTTAAAGCTAGACAAATTATGACCCAAGGCCTTATACTCTCTCGTTTGGACTATGGAAACGCCCTCTATTTGGGGGCCCCCCAGTCCACGATCAATAAACTACAGGTTATCCAGAACTGTGCAGCACGAATGCTCCTGCAAGTTCCCCGTCATGCTTCAGTAAAACCTGGTCTAAAGAAACTGCACTGGCTTCCAATCAGGGAAAGAATTTCCTTCAAGAGCCTATGCATTGCTCATCGCGCTTTTTGGAAAACTGGCGCCACCATAACTCACTCCCTCATTTCCCCCCACCTTCCCACCAGACACCTTAGGTCAGCATCCTTGTTTCTGACCACGGTGCCAAAAATGAAGAGAACCAGAGCTGGCGGACGACTGTTCTCTTATAATTCATGAAAACTTTGGAACTCTCTGCCTCTCCATCTACGTTCAGAACCCAACCATCTTTCCTTTCGAAAGGGGCTAAAAACGCTGCTGTTTACCACTACAGACTAGGTCCCTCTACCTTCTACGCTCACGCTGGCCTATTTTAGCGCTGGGATGCCTCAGGGTAGCCATCGCGCTCTATAAAAACTCCTTTCATTCATTCATTCATTCAGAGAAGACCCCCACATATCCGCAGAGCCAGAACATGCGGAAGAGCATTCTCCTACACCGCGGCCAAAACCTGGAACGAGCTCCCGATCGGCTTCAGATGCGCCCCCAACATGAACAGCTTCAAGGAACACACGTAAGACCGGGCTCTTCGACTGAACGGAGCTGCTCACCTCCCCCCGCGCCTTGAGACCCTCAGCGCTCTTACAGTTCCCCTGATTGATTGATTGACCAGTACAGTATGCCTTGAAGTGACTCTGTTACTTTGTACTATCTAATTCTGTGTACTGACAAGTACAGTATGAATTGGAGTGGCCCTGTTACTCTGTAACATCCAATACAGTGTACTGACTAGTACAGTACACCTTCTGGTAGCTCTGCCACTCTACCATCTAATGCAGTGTACTGACTAGTACTGTATACCTTGTAGTAGCTCTGTGCCTCTGTACCATCTAATGCAGTGTGCTGAGTAGTACTGTATACCTTCTAGTGGCTCTCATACTTTGTACCATCTAGTATAGAGTATTGACTAGTATAGAATGCCTCTGTACCATCTAATGCAGTGTACTGAGTAGTACTGGCTCCCATGGAGTAGCTTTGTCACTCTGTGACATCTAATGCAGTGTATTGACTAGTATAGTATACCTTCTAGTAGCTCTGTTACTCTGTACCATCCGATGAAGTGTACTGACTAGTACTGGCTACCTTGGAGTAGCTCTGTTACTCTGTGCCATCTAATACAGTGTACTGACTAGTACAGCATACATTCCAGTAGCTCTGTCACTCTGTACAAACTAATGTAGTGTATTGACTAGTACTTTATACCTTCTAGTAGCTCGCCTACTCTGCACCAGCCAATGCAGTGTACTGACAAGTGCAATATACCTTGGAGTAGTTCTGTCATTCTGTGTCATCTAATGCAGTGTACTAACTAGTACTGTATAACTTAAAGTAGCTCTGGCACTGTGTACCATCTAATGTAGGGTACTGACCTGTACAGTATGCCTTAGACTGACTTTGTTACTGTGTACTATTTATTGCAGTGTACTGAGTAGTACAGTATACCTTGGAGTGGCTCTGTTACTTTGTTCCATCTACTGCAGTGTACTAACTAGTGTAGTATGCCTTGGAGTTGCTATGTTTCTTTGTAACATACAATTCAGTGTACTGACCAGTACAGTACACCTTCTGGTAGCTCTGCCGCACTGTACCATCTAATACAGTGTGG
>NW_028187438.1:0-18000 GCF_964204655.1 Triturus cristatus
AGAGTGAGTAGTAGTGAGTGTGTAGTAGTCTGTAGTAGAGTAGTAGTGTAGTAGAGTATGTAGTAGAGAGTGTGTAGTAGAGAGTGTGTAGTAGAGAGTGTGTAGTAGAGAGTGTAGTAGAGAGTGTAGTAGAGAGTAGTAGAGAGTGAGTAGTGGAGAGTAAGTAGTAGAGAGTGAGTAGTAGAGAGTGAGTAGTAGAGAGTGAGTAGTGTGTGAAGTAGTGTGTAGTAGAAAGTGTGTAGTAGAGAGTGTGTATGTGAAGTAGTGTGTAGTAGAGAGTGTGTAGTAGAGTGTGTAGTAGACTGTAGTATATTACTGGGGGAAAGCTGCTGTTTACCAGCGGTACACTCAGGCGCTAAGCGGTAATTTTATTAGCTGCTCTTAAAAGTTTACAAGTTTTTAAAGAACGTATTTTTATCCTGTTACTTGCACACTGTACTCACTTTGATCAGTTGCTCATTTGCTAATATGCACATTCAAAACTTAAAACCTACTTCTTGGTCCTCGCAAACTCCCCTGCCCCGGTCCACCACGGCTGTGTGCCGATTGAGTGGAGGGCGTACCTGGGAACAGCGAGTCCAATCGCGCAGCATTTCCGGTCTCTGGGAGGGCGGAGCCAGGCTCCCGCGCTCTCCGCTACAACAGACCGATGTGCCAGCGGACGCGCAGCATTACTGGGGGAAAGCTGCTGTTTACCAGCGGTACACTCAGGCGCTAAGCGGTAATTTTATTGGCTGCTCTTAAAAGTTTACAAGTTTTTAAAGAACGTATTTTTATCCTGTTACTTGCACACTGTACTCACTTTGATCAGTTGCTCATTTGCTAATTTGCGCATTCAAAACGTAAAACTTACTTCTTGGTCCTCGCAAACTCCCCTGCCCCGGTCCACCACAGCTGTGTGCCGATTGAGTGGAGGGCGTACCTGGGAACAGCGGGTCCAATCGCGCAGCATTTCCGGTCTCTGGGAGGGCGGAGCCTGGCTCCCGCGCTCTCCGCTACAACAGACCGATGTGCCAGCGGACGCGCGCAGCGCGCGCGCCGCTGGCGCGCCAAAGGCGCGCACAAGGCACGCCCGTCTGCGCCCGTCCGCGACCAGGGGCTAGAAACCCTGCCGGGGACACACCGGACCGGGGCACCCACAGATATACAAGAGATGCACTACTAGCTCTCTCGCTCCACCCTGTCCTTGACCGCTCTCACTGTCCTAAAACCTGTCCGGGAGAAACACATGGCCCATTCTCTTGTAAATTATGTAAATGGTGTAGTCTAGGACAAATCCAGATAAGACAGCAGTCAGAACCCAACACTCTTAAACTATCATGCATTTACTTTAATGCAAGGTCAGTCCCAAAGCATTCCATCAATATCTGGGACACTCTTAATGAAAAGAATCCTGATCTCGTATTTATTACGGAAACATGGTTGGACAAAAATAACTCCCCGGACGTTGCCAATGCTTTGCCAACCAATTACAAAATTGTTAGCCAAGACAGGAAAGACCGGAAAGGGGGTGGGGTAGCGATACTGTTTAAAAACCATCTGACCTGCCTGCCCATACAAGTAACCCCTCAAGATGAGATCGAAACACTATCCTTCCAAATACTCCACAAGGGGTTCGCCATGTTCGCTGGTGCAGTGATATACAACCCTCCTGGCTGCCAAGCCAATCTAAGCACCAAGCTACTTACCCAACTCTTACCTGTCTGCATGAGACATAAGAACTATCTAGTAATAGGTGACTTCAATGTCCATTATGAAAAACTCGATCAGCCGTTGGTCTCACAATTGGAGAGCGACCTGCAGATCCTCCAGCTAAAGCAATGGATCAAGGAGCCCACTCATATTGCAGGGCATACCCTTGACCTGCTTTTCTCCAACATCAATTCGACTGTCATCCAGGAAATCAAACCACTAGTATGGACAGATCACTCACTAATATCATTTTCATTGGAACTGCCAACTAAACTTGAGCATCCAAGCAAGCCCGAAAGGACAAACAACAGAGCATGAAAGCTAGTCAGCGAAACAACATTCCTACAACACTTCCCCCCCCCCAATACCCTGCCCCTGAATGTGCTCTCAACAAACCTAGCTCTGAACCAAATTGCCCCCTTACTTAAGTCCAGTCGATCAAAAAGACCTCTCACTGAGAAATGGTATACTCCCCAACTCAAAATACTTAAAAGAAAGTGCCAACACATTGAACATCAATGGCGACTATCCAAACTTGAATCAGATAGATCTCGGTACAAATCTGAGCTTAAAACGTACAATCACGCGATAAAAGATGCTAAAAAAAGCTACTTTGTGCAACGAATAAATGAAAACTGTAACTCAACCAAAGAGCTTTATAAAATAGTGAAAGAACTCTGCAAACCAACTAGCATGTCCCAAACCATTCCCCCTTCTGCAGAATCCTGCGAAAAAAATCAGCAATTTCTTTTCGGACAAAATTAGTCATATATATTCCACTTTCAACCCCACTACAGAATTTGACATCAAGAACCAGAATGTTCAGACCCCACATCCTGAAGCAATGTCTAAAATGAGTACATTTGCTCCCCTCACAGAAACTGAGGTGCTGAATGCAATGGGTGAAGTTAAGTCAGGGTCCCCTCTGGATCCCTGCCCACACTTCATTTTTGCTCGGACAGCCTCTATCCTTTGCCCATATGTTACGCAGCTTCTCAATAAATCTCTCAACACTGCCACCTTTCCTGACATTTGGAAACAGGTAGTAATTACTCCCCTGTTAAAAAAGGCAGGAACAGATGTTCTCAATTCAGAAAATTACCGTCCAATCTCCCAACTTCCATACCTATCCAAAGTGTTGGAGAAACTAGTAAACAAGCAATTAACCAACTTCCTTGAATTTAATGACCTACTGGACCCCTCGCAGACGGGTTTCAGGGCTACCAACAGCACTGAGGCCACACTACTAGCAGTATCAGACAACATTAGGTCCTGCACCGACCAAGGAGGAGCCATCGCTTTGATACTCCTGGACCTGTCGGCGGCATTCGACACGGTCTCCCACAACAGACTGCTGGAAACCCTCTACAAAAAAGGAATCTACTCCACAGCGTTAAAATGGTTTGGCTCATTTCTCAAAAACCGAACACAAACAGTTCGACTAGGTCAGCTCCAATCTGAACCTAAGATCATCGGCTGTGGTGTTCCCCAGGGAGCATCGCTAAGCCCCACGTTATTTAACACCTACGTCTCATCCCTGGCAGAAATTAGCAGAAAATGGGGTATTGGCATCTGCTCCTATGCCGATGATACACAGCTAATGGTAGCCCTTGAAGAAAGGCCTGAAGCCACCAAAATAAAACTACATAACTGTCTCTCAGAAATGGCACAGTGGATGCAGAAGCATTGCCTTAAATTAAATGCAGGGAAAACTGAAATCCTTCTTTTTGGAGGAGCCAAGGGGATCTGGGACGCCACATGGTGGCCACAAACACTCGGGACTGCCCCAACCCCTAAGCACTGCGCAAAAAACCTAGGTATCTTCATTGATGATACTCTATCCATGAAGGACCATGTACGGGCCCTTTGTGGCAAGGGTTTTGCCACTTTGAAACTGCTACACAGGCTTTTTCCCTGGATCCCACTAGACTGCAGAAGAACAGTCACGCAGGGCTTGCTTATGAGTCAGCTGGACTACGGCAATGTTCTATTTGTGGGCATGAACGAGTCTCTCTTCACTCGGTTACAGGTGCTCCAAAATGCCGCTGCCAAGCTGGTATGCAACAAAAATAGATTAGGTTCAGCATCAAAGTGCATGAAAGACCTGCACTGGCTTCCCATGCGCCAAAGAGCGTTTTTTAAGCTACTCAGCCATGCCCATAAAGCACTATTTAAAAATGTCCCCAAAATACTACAGGACAGACTCGAGTTCTACACCCCGACTAGACACCTGCGGTCCTCATACCTGGCACTGGCCAGAACTAAACGTATAAAGAAAGTAAGATCCGGAGGGCGCTCCTTCTTGTATCTGGCAGCTAGAAAATGGAACGATCTTCCCATAGACCTCCGACTTACACCCAACTATCCGGAGTTCCGGAAAAAACTGAAAACTCATTTGTTTCCAATAAACTAACATCCTCCTGCTTGCTCCAGTAGATTAATACCCTAGTTCATGCTGTTAGCGCCGTGATATCCCTTGGGATGAATGTCGCGCTCTACAAATAAATAAATAAATAAATAAATAAAATATAGAGTTAGCAGAGTAGTGAGTGTGTAGTAGTGAGTGTAGTAGAGAGTGAGTAGTAGAGAGTGAGTAGTGTAGTAGTGTGTGAAGTAGAGTGTGTAGTAGAATGTGAGTAGTAGAGAGTGAGTAGTAGAGAGTGAGTAGTAGAGAGTGAATAGTAGTAGTAGAGTGAGCAGTAGAGAGTGAGTAGTAGAGAGTGAGTAGTAGAGATTGAGTAGTAGAGTAGTAGTGAGTGTGTAGTAGAGAGTAGTAATGTAGTAGAGTGTGTAGTAGTGTGTAGTAGAGTGTGTAGTAGAGAGCGAGTAGTAGAGAGTGTGTAGTAGAGCATGTGTAGTAATTTGTGTAGTAGAGTAGTGAGTGTGTAGTAGAGAGTGTGTAGTAGAGAATAGCAGAGTAGAGAGTGTGTAGTAGAGTGTGTAGTAGAGTAGTAGAGTGTGTAGTAGTGTGTGTAGTAGACCGTGTAGAAGAGCGTTTAGTAGAGTGTGTAGTAGAGTAGTGAGTGTGTCTTAGAGAGTGTAGTATAGTGAGTAGTAGAGAATAGTAGAGTAGTGAGTGTGTAGTAGTGAGTGTGTAGTAGAGAGTAGTAGAGTGAGTAGTAGAGTAGTAGAGAGTGAGTAGTAGAGTAGTAGTCTAGTAGAGTGTGTAGTAGAGTGTGTAGTAGAGAGTGTGTAGTAGAGTTTGTAGTAGAGAGTGTGTAGTAGACTGTAGTATAGAGTTAGTAGAGTGTAGAGAGTGTGTAGTAGCGAGTGTAGTAGAGAGTGTAGTAGAGAGTGTGTAGTAGAAAGTATTAGAGCGAGTAGTAGAGAGTGAGTAGTAGAGTGAGTAGTGTAGTACTGTGTGAAGTAGTGTGTAGTAGAGTGTGTAGTAGAGAGTGTGTAGTAGAGTGTGTAGTAGAGACTGTAGTATAGAGTTAGCAGAGTAGTGAGTGTGTGGTAGTGAGTGTAGTAGAGAGTGAGTAGTAGAGTGAGTAGTAGAGAGTATGTAGTAGTGTGTGAAGTAGTGTGTAGTAGAGTGTGTAGTAGAGAGTGAGTAGTAGAGAGTGAGTAGTGAAGTAGAGTGTGTAGTAGAGTGTGTAGTAGAGTGTGTAGTAGAGAGTTAGTAGAGAGTTAGTAGAGAGTGAGTAGTAGAGATTAGTAGTGTAGAGAGTGTGTAGTAGAGTGTGTAGTAGAGAGTGTGTAGTAGAAAGTGTGTAGTAGAGAGTGAGTAGTAGAGTAGTAGTGAGTGTGTAGTAAAGTGTGTAGTAGAGTCTGTAGTAGATAGTAGTAGTGTAGTAGAGTGTGTAGTAGTGTGTAGTAATGTGTAGTAGAGTGTGTAGTGTAGAGTGTATAGTAGAGAGTGTGTAATAGAGCGTGAGTAGTAGAGAGTGAGTAATATAGAGTGAGTAGTGTAGTAGTGTGTGTAGTAGAGAGTGTAGTGTAGAGTGTGTAGTAGAGAGTAGTGAGTGTGTAGTAGTGGGTGTGTAGTAGAGAGTGTGTAGTAGAGAGGGTGTAGTAGAGAGGGTGTAGTATAGAGTGAGTAGTATAGAGTGAGTAGTATAGAGTGAGTAGTAGAGAATAATAGAGAGTAGTGAGTGTGTAATAGTGAGTGCTGTAGTAGTGTGCAGTAGGGAGGGTTTAGTTGAGAGTGTGTAGTAGAGTAGCATAGTGAGTAGTAGAGAGTGTGTAGTAGAGTAGTATAGCGAGCAGTAGAGAGGGAGTAGTAGAGTAGTAGTGTGTAGTAGAGAGTGTGTAGTAGAGAGTGTAGTAGAGAGTGTGTAGTAGAGTAGAGTGTGTAGTAGAGTAGTGTGTGTAGTAGAGTGTGTAGTATAGAGTGAGTAGTAGAGAATAGTAGAGTAGTGAGTGTGTAGTAGAGAGTGTGTAGTAGAGAATAGTAGAGTAGAGTGTGTAGTAGAGCGAGTAGTAGAGCGTGAGTAGTAGAGAGTGTGTAGCAGAGTGTAGTAGAGAGTATTAGTGTAGTAGAGTGTGTAGTAGTGTATAGAAGAATGTGTAGGAGAGTATGTAGTAGAGTGTGTAGTAGAGTGTGTAGTAGAGTGTGTAGTAGAGTGTGTAGTAGAGTGAGTAGTAGAGAGTTAGTAGTAGAGAATGAGTAGTAGTGTGTAGTAGAGTGTGTAGTAGAGAGTGTTGAGTGTGTAGAAGAGAGTGTGTAGTATAGAGTGAGTAGTAGAGTGAGTAGTAGAGTAGTGAGTGTGTAGTAGTGACTATGTAGTAGAGTGTGTAGTAGAGAGTGTAGTAGAGTAGTAGAGTAGGAGAGAGTAAGTAGGAGAGAGTTAGAAAGTGAGAAGTAGGGTCTGTAGCAGCGTGTAGTAGAGAGTGTGTAGTAGAGTGTGTAGTAGAGAGTGTGTAGTAAAGTGTGTAGTAGAGTGTGTAGTAGAGTGTGTAGTAGAGTGTGTAGTAGAGTGTGTAGTAGAGTGTGTAGAAGAGTGTGTAGTAGAGAGTGAGCAGTAAAGAGTAGTAGTGTGTAGTACAGAGTGTGTAGGAGAGTAGACGAGTGTGTAGTAGATAGTGAGTAGTAGAGAGTAGTAGAGAGTGTGAAGTAGAGTGTGTAGTAGAGAATAGTGGAGAGTAATAAGTGTTTAGTAGTGTGTGTAGTAGAGTACGTAGTAGAGTGCGTAGTAGAGGGCGTAGTAGACAGTGAGTAGTAGTGTAGAGAATGTGTAGTAGAGTGTGTAGTAGAGTAGTGTGTGTAGTACAGAGTTTAGCATAGAGTGAATAGTAGAGAATAGTGAGTGTAGTATAGAGTGTAGTAGAGAGTGTGTAGTAGAGCGTGTGTAGTAGAGTGTGTGTAGTAGAGTGTGTGTAGTAGTGTGTGTAGTAGAGTGTGTAGTAGAGTGTGTAGTAGAGAGTGTGTAGTAGAGAGTGTGTAGTAGAGAGTGTGTAGTAGAGTGTGTAGTAGAGTAGTAGTGAGTAGAGAGTAGTAGAGAGTGTGTAGTAGAGAGTATGTAGTAAAGTGTGTAGTAGAGTCTGTAGTAGAGAGTGTAGTAGTGTGTAGTAGTGTATTGAAGAGTGTGTAGTACAATGTGTAGCAGAGAGTGTGTAGTAGAGTAGTGAGTGTGTAGTAGACTGTAGTAGAGTGAGTAGTAGAGAATAGTAGAGTAGTGAGTGTTGTAGAGAGTGTGTCGTAGAGAGTGTGTAGTAGAGTGTGTAGGAGTGAGTGTGTAGTAGAGAGTGTGTAGTAGAGAGTGTGTAGTAGAGAGTGTGTAGTAGAGAGAGTTGTAGAGAGTGAGTTGTAGAGAGTGAGTTGTAGAGAGTGAGTTGTAGAGAGTGAGTTGTAGAGAGTGAGTAGTGAGTGTGTAGTAGAGTGTTGTTCTGCTTGGGTTTTCGGATCAGATAGAACCCGCTCATCAGAGCCTCACTAACCCAGACAGAACGCTACCCCCTCCCTAGGGCCTATTTACAATAGTGCAACCACATATATCTACAACCTAAGGACAGGGAATTCCTACTATACATACCAAGACCTCTTATAATCGGCGGCCTCGCGATCCCATACGGATCCAGACCTCTCTGCCCATACGACAGTATCACAAGTGGCGGCCTCGCGATCCCATACGACAGTCTCAGCACAATCGGCGGCCTCGCGATCCCCTACGAATCCAGACCTCTCTGCCCATACGACAGTATCACAAGTGGCGGCCTCGCGATCCCATACGGATCCAGACCTCTCTACCCAGACGGCAGTCTCAGCACAATCGGCGGCCTCGCGATCCCCTACGAATCCAGACCTCTCTGCCCATACGACAGTATCACAAGTGGCGGCCTCGCGATCCCATACGAATCCAGACCTCTCTGCCCATACGACAGTATCACAAGTGGCGGCCTCGCGATCCCATACGGATCCAGACCTCTCTGCCCATACGACAGTATCACAAGTGGCGGCCTCGCGATCCCATACGGATCCAGACCTCTCTACCCAGACGGCAGTCTCAGCACAGTCGGCGGCCTCGCGATCCCATACGGATCCAGACCTCTCTGCCCATACGACAGTATCACAAGTGGCGGCCTCGCGATCCCATACGGATCCAGACCTCTCTACCCAGACGGCAGTCTCAGCACAATCGGCGGCCTCGCGATCCCATACGGATCCAGACCTCTCTGCCCATACGACAGTATCACAAGTGGCGGCCTCGCGATCCCATACGGATCCAGACCTCTCTACCCAGACGGCAGTCTCAGCACAATCGGCGGCCTCGCGATCCTATACGAATCCAGACCTCTCTACCTAGACGGCAGTCTCATACGACAGTTCATCCTATGATCACCATAACATACAAAAAGGGAATCAGTCTCACTATTCATCAGATCACACAAGGATTGCCAGTTCGAGCATAGCCTGTTCTCAGGTTCGAGGGGCTCCTCTTTCCCTTATTCAGTTACCACTTACCTGATCAGGGTTACCATCTGTTCATGTAGCCGCAGCTGACTAGAAAAATAGGCTACCCTCTCATACAAGAACACGCAGCACATGTTGGTTCACTACAAACTGGGTACTTTATTACTCATTACATACACGATCACATAACATTACGATATAACACATAACCTGCAAAGAAAAGTGAAAGATTAAGTTGTACACTCTAATAAGAAAGGGGTCGACATCACCTTAGTAGTATGTAGCCTGCACTCAGTGGTCATCTAGGTTCCCTTCTCGTCTGTGCCTCGGCTCGCCTGGAAGTCACCCTTCTCCGAGTCACTGGGACCTCTTCCTTATCGGCTACTCTCTCCTCTCTGGCTATTCTGCTAGGAGAGCATCTGTCTCTCTGTTCTTCTCCGCCTTCAAGATGGCGTCTGTCTTCCCTGGAATAAGTAGTAGCTTTACTGCTAACGGCTAGATGCCGCCTACGGACTGAACCTGTAACTGCCTCAGACTTTCACTAATATAGAGGTGCGTTTTCTCATGGAAAATTCCGGCCTGTAACCTGCCGCCCACCAAATTCTTGTACCTCCCCGTACCAAGGACACGTTCCCAGCCGGCCGGCCTGATGTAGTGTCTTCGGCATGAAGAAAAATACAATCCTTCGATAAGGGCCGGCCTGAACCGGTTCTCTCCAAGCGAATAACACCTCATAACTAAAACATTACATTTGACCTAGAAGCATCCCAAGCTGCCGGAGCAGAAAGAAAGATGGAGTCTCTCCCGTTTGAGGCCTACCAGGCCTGAATTCAGCACAGCTCCATGAAATACCCTCACTACAGGACAGGTTATCCCTAATACTAACGAATCTATCCCCTAGGCTATGTGTGCAAGCCCTGATCTATGGGGAAGAGCACAGGATCATGTCGAAGTGCCTAGTAAATAGGCTCCATTCACTACTCTAACCCTTAGACTTGAATGGTAAGAAACTGAAGTCACATTTAATCATCTTTTCCTCACAAGAAGGCCGGGAAAATCGAGCAGAACATTTCACCCTTGACTTCAGTCTATTATACATTCATTAAACAGAACTAATATCTGTGGAAGAGTAATATGAAACAAGACTAACTGATCTAGGTCTAGTACCAGGTGTGCAGAATTGAAGTAGTGAAGGAATACACTGAATAAAGCAACAGATAGAAATCAAAATGCCGATAGTAATCAGAATACCTCCTAATATCTGACGTAACATATGCAAATCAGGTAACCAATTAAAGAGCCAGTCAAACCAGCCCTGGTCAATGTGTTTTCTAACTTCTTCTGTCAAGTCATGTAGTTTATCAATGTGAGCTTGAATGGATTTTGTATGATCCGACAAGTTAAAACAACAAAGACCCTCAAAATCAGAACAATCGTGTCCATGTTTAAGCAAAAGATAATCAATGGCCGCTCGATTTTGCAAGATAGCCCTACGTTCACCCTGGGCGTCTAATAGCATGTCAGACAGGACTGTAGAAGTATGATTGATGGATTTTACCATCCAGCAGGCCATTTTCCCAATAGATTTGGCATTATAAACTGCCAAAGCAGGAACACCAACAATTGAAATAGCCAGGCTAAGGTATTCAGACTTGGAATATAAATGCAAAGATGAGTCACAATCCTCCTGTAACCTCACTGTATCTCGAATCACACGAGAGTTGGCATTCGGATGTGATGAGAACATTAACAAGCTCAGTCTAGTAATGGCACAAGGGCCTCCAGAAATATTTGCGGGAATATATGGCCAGGAAGTATTACCACATGAGAAAAGCCATCCGGCAGGTAGTAACATCGTGCGATAATGACTGGGGGTAACTACCAAACTCTTGCAAGTCATGTTATTCCGAACAGAAGTACATGTTTTCGGTGTCCTTTGAAGGCACAAAGTTCGTTCATGAGCGGTGAATGAAGTGGCACCTTTCAATCTTAAACGCATACATTCAGAAATCGCACTAGGATCACAAGTAAGGAAAAAACACAAATCACCTTGTGTGATATTATAGGTAACTATTTGGGACTGGATGGGGGGTATCGGGTCTGACAGTACAGTACACAAGGGGCAATACTCATGGGCAGGAAAATCGCCCAGAAGAACATTGGGGCGAGCACTCGATATATTAAAAATATGAGTCAAAGTCTCCAATGAAGCAGGGACAGCAACTAAACAAGTCGCTAGAATGTCCGTCACCGATCTCATCGGTGTCAAGCAGAAATGAGGGGCTTTAGTCACTTGTTTGGCTAATGTAATCCAAAAGTTCGACGACGAATCCCACGCAGCGAAGGAACGCGACACTCGGGTTCTCAACTCAGCCCGGGTTGATGGGATCCCTCCTCTCTCGTCATACCAGCCCAAAAGGAGTCCAACGCCGACACATCCTGCAGCAACAGTCCAAAGAATGATCTGAAAGAGAATCAAATACAAGCATTATTCATTCTCGTAAGTAACATTTGTCAGCCGGGACTGCTTCCCAGCTATCTTTCCCTGGTCTCATAACTAAAATGGTGTTGTCTTGACCGGTTGCAATGACTTCTGCTTGCTCAGGGGGATTCTTAGGCGACTGCACCCAAACTCTGGCCCCAGGATTATCTGTGGAGCCAAAACCTTTCTGGCCTCGTACAGTTAGCAACGTTGGGGCAGTGCCTTTTGTGATCTCACCACTGAAAACAGGCATTATTAGCAATTGAGCCACTCGGTCAGTTTGATGTATCAGTAAGTCAACCTCACTGCTATTCAGCAGGAGCACCTTAATCTCTCCCTGATAATCACTATCAATGATTCCTCCAAGCACCTGAATGCCTTTTACAGCCAGCCCCGATCTAGGGGCGATTAATCCGAAATTTCCAGTTGGTATATGAACACCAACACCAGTTTCAATGATGACTCGATCCTTACTTTTTATAACGGTGTCATCCATGGCATGCAAGTCTAAACCTGCCGACCCTGGGGTCGCTCTACATGGAGCCAAAGCTCCGGGAGTAATTTCCCAGTACATCACAGTCTCTCTGATTTCATTGGGCTTAGCATCAACATTCGGAGGAAACAAACGCATAAGTGGGGATTCAGCATTTAGAAAAGGACGGTTATTCAAAATCAATAGCGCTTGAGGCAAAAAGTCTCGCCAATTCTTATACTTGTCATCTGTTAATTTACGTAACTGAATTTTCAGCAGGCCATTCAACCTCTCCACAAGACCCGAGGCCTGTGGATAATATGGTATATGAAACACCCATTCAATATTGTTTTCCACACAGAATTCCTGTACCAATCTTCCACGAAAATGGGATGCATTATCAGATTGAATTTGGAATGGCACACCATAATACATCATAATCAATTCCACTGTTTTAATAGTATTCAATTGGGTAGCTTGCTTACAGGGAAGGGCCACCAACAGGCCACTGTATGTATCAACAATAGTGCAAACATATTGACAATTCCTACTCATAGGAAGTGGACCAATGTAATCAATCTGCCAAATTTGAGCGGGTAATTCCCCGCGATGTAAATAACCTTTAACAATTTGGGGCACTTTGCGCTGCCTGATATGCTGACAAATGGGACAATGTAGAATAACATTTTTAATTAAATCTAGGGGAATATAAATTCCTCGATCAGCAGCCCACCTGCTAGTGGCTTTCTCTCCAAAGTGTCCTGCTTTCTGGTGGGCCCATTTCGCCAATCCCGCAATATCAGAATCTTGCCTGTCCACCACTGCCTCAGCAATTTTAGATTTCTCATCTGCAATGTTATGATAGAATTTGTCAAGAGAGTCTATCGGGGTATGAGCATCCACATGGAAGATTGTAACAGTACTCTGTGGGAGCATTTCCCAAATCTCCTGCCATAATTCTTTTCCCCACAGTTCTTTTGAATGGATTTTCCAACTATGGGAATGCCAAGTCGGTAACCAAACTGCCAGTCCATTGGCAGTAGACCAAGAATCGGTGAAAATATGACATGTGCCAGGTAACTCTTGTTTCAGAACTTGATAAACAGCATAGAGTTCAGCAAATTGACTGCTCTTACCCTCACCAGTTGTACTCAGCAATTTTTGTGTGATCGGATTATAGGACACTGCCTTCCAATGCCGTTTCGTCCCTATGAACCTTGCTGAACCATCCGTAAACCAGACATGGTTTCTGTCCTCCGCCGACAAATCATCAAAAGGTCTACCCCACTTAACAGGAGACTCCTGTACCAAAGGTACGGAACATTCACTCTCAGTCTCAGTCGATGGCGCCCGTGCCACCTGCTCATGCAAAGATGCAACTCCTTTTTGTCCCACACGTGCCCTGTCTTGTATATACCATTTCCATTTAATCACACTCGCCTCTTGAGCGTGCCCAATTCGGTGAGTTTTCGGCGAACTCATAACCCACTGCATGATAGGAATTTCAGGTCGCAGAACTATATCATGTCCCAAAGTCAATTGCTCGGTATCCACCAGAGCCCAATAACATGCAAGTAACTGTTTCTCAAAAGGTGTATAACGCTCACCAGCATCAGGTAACTTTTTGGTCCAAAAACCTAACGGTACTCTACTCTTGCCTTGTTTCTGCCACAAACTCCAATTCGCATAAAGGCCTTGTACAGACACATTCAAATCCACATCACCATCACATACAGGCCATAAATCCAGAGCATGCTGAATTGCTTCTTTTGCCAGACTGAACGCATCTTGCTGTGGTTTATCCCATTCAAATGCATTCTTTTTACGAGTGACACGGTACAAAGGGGCCAATATTTGACTCAAATGAGGAATATGCTGGCGCCAAAAACCAAACAAACCAATGAAGCTTTGGGCTTCTTTCCTGTTCCTCGGACCTGCAAAATCAAGAATTTTCTGTTTAACCTGAGGGATCACTTCTCGGTGCCCCTCATGCCAATTAATACCCAAAAATTTCACAGCCTGGGACGGACCTTGTAATTTATCCGGGTTGATTTCCCAACCTTTCTCACGCAGGCACTCAATGACTGTGTCCAATTGGGTCTGAACTTCCTCTTGTGTTTCACCTTGGATCAAAATATCATCAATATAGTGACATATCTGAATTCGCGGATGAACCGGTACCTCAGCCAAATGCTCTGCCACCAGCCGGTGACATATCGTAGGACTATGCACATAGCCCTGGGGAAGACTTCTAAACGTCATCTGACGCCCGTTCCACGTAAAACTGAATTGTTCCTGACACTCAGGGGCAATCGGAATCGAAAAGAAAGCATTAGCAATATCAATGGACGCATACCATGTACCTGGATGTTTTTGGATTCTTTCAATTAAGGTAATAACATCCGGTACTGCAACAGTCAAAGGGGGTGTGTGTCTATTCAATTCTCGATAATCAACAGTCATGCGCCAAGAATTATCACTCTTACGTACAGGCCAAACAGGATTATTCCAAGCAGAAGTAACTGGGGTTATAACTCCTGCATCCACCAACTCCTGAATAGTGGTACTAATCTCTTCATGACCACCTGGAATACGATACTGCTTCTGACGAACCACTTTTGTCGCCTGGGGAACTTTTATGGGGGGCATTCTTAAACGACCAACCCGTACAGGCCTGGACGATATATAATGTTTAGTTCCAAATTGGTAACATCCATCATCTAAGTGCAAAGTCATTCCTTTCAAAATATCAATTCCAATTATGAATTCTAAGAGTGGTACCACTAATACAGAGTATTCTTTTCTAGGAATTCTACCTATTCTCATTTCAAGTAAAGTTTGAACTGCGGGAGTTTCCTTTCCACCTAATCCAGTAATTGTAAAAGGCTGACCTTTAAACTTCTTTGATTTTCCATGAATAAGAGTGGCCTCCGTTCCTGTATCTACCAATGCTCGGGCCCTTTGGACATTACGATGTCTCCAATAAATATCAATATCTACATAGGGTCTATTATCTCTGTGAGCCCATCTGTGTACTGGAGCTTGACCTATTTCCTAGTCATCTTTACTGCGTTCTGTGTACCAGGATAAATCAGGATAAAGATTCTCACGTTTCCCAGGTATCGATACCTCCTGTTCATATCCATCTCCATTACGAAATGGATTCCTGTTCTCTGCATTGTACTGCGGGTTTCAATCGACCAAACTGTGACGATCCTCTCTCCTTCTCAACTCAGGGGATTGATCCCTATCATCTCTACGTCTGCTGTTAACATAATCATCTCTCCCCCTCTCTCTTTCCCCCTCTCTCTCCCTGTCTCTCTCATGACGGGGGGACAAATCACGTACATAACGGCGATCATCACGACGATCGTCATCACCGCTACCGTCAGAAAAACCACGATCACACTCAGTTGTCCGAACACGCCGGGCACCCTCCTTTCGATCCAAGCCACGTTTGCGAAACATTTCCCACAAACGAGAAGTAGTCTCACCGTCAATGTCCTCCTTCCGCACACCATCGGCCATAAGACCAAAAAACATATCACGTCTAGTAAGTTTATTGTCACCAGGAGTACGAGTGTCAGGCCGGGATTGCCGTTCAGGTTTAAACCACTCACCCAACTCACCGAGTTGGCTTACCGATTCCAGCACCACAGACAACATGTTACCAGTCTGATTAATCAATAAAGTCATCATAACCTGCTTATAAGCAACAGGGGAAGAACGAATAATACGATTCCGCACAGAAGATGTCAAGAAACCATCAAGCAACCTGTCAGCAGTATTTAGAAAAATTGCCGTTTTCATCACCTCCTCTTTGAGACGTTGCGCAGCATCGCGCAAAGTATACCACGGTTTGTCATTCACAGGCCAGTCAGACTCAGTAGGATATTTTTGATTACAACCCTCAGTCGCCAATTGAAGCAAAGAAATTTGACCACCAACATTAAAGTTACGAAAATGATCCTGTACAGTAGAATCCGAACTCAAGGAACAAAACTTCAAACAATCGCCAGCATCCAACATAATGCCAGCAGCGCCCAGTTCATAAAGGCGCACCATCCATGTGAGTAAGGTCTCACCAGCTCGCTGCCGAAATCGCTGCAAAATATCACTAATTTCTTGTTGAGTAAAATCCTCCAAAGAGTCTAAAGCAATACCATTCGGAGCACCGGGAGCCTGCTGCAATTTCCGCCGAAAAACTGGATGCACCGAGACCGCGGGACGAGCATCACAAGGAGCTCGACCAGTACACGTAGAGGAAGCATCGACCCCGCTCGAAGGACGAGCGCAATCACGGGGTGCACCATCAGAGGCGCAAGAAGCAGACTTACAATCACGGCCGGAGCGAGAGGACTCGCGCTTGGCAGACTCCTCACCCGAGGACGGAGAATCACTCGAGTTCCAGATATTACCATCCCATTCATCAGGATTCCAATCCAGTCCGGCTTTCGCCACGACCAGACGCACCTTTCGCTTCGAAATCCGACCACGCCGATTTTTATATTTATAATGAGCAATTCGCACAGCCGCCCTCTCGGCAATAGTTTGGTACGTCTCAAGTTTGTCAGCAAGCAACTTATTTTGACACCGCAACAAAGTATGAGCATTCTGAATCTCAACAAAGTTCGCTTCCACATCGTTATGCGATTTCTGCAACTTCAACAACCTCTCATGCAGAATCCTGTACGCAGACAGAACAATCCAACCTCTGCGCCCCAAAACGGGAAGCTCATCACCCTTAGATACCGGCGCCATCTGTAAACAAGTAATCACATTAGCCGGCTCCGCCAGCTCCAAAAAAGAATTCCAATTCTCACTCAAACCAGTAGAATCAGCCCACTCACGGGCTAAGGCTTCATAAGGCGTTGAATCCCAGCCGGGAATATCAACGGGCAATTTAAAAGTAGATTTCGACTTTCTAGAAAACATCTCAGAAAAGAAAGAAAAAGAGAAAAAGAGGAAGAAGAAAGAGAAAAAAAAACTACACACACAATTATATACAAATAATATACAAACGAAACCACGCACGCGCCGAAAGCAAACACGATACAACCACAACGCACACAGGTTTCGTAAACGGTTCGTGACGCCAAATGTTCTGCTTGGGTTTTCGGATCAGATAGAACCCGCTCATCAGAGCCTCACTAACCCAGACAGAACGCTACCCCCTCCCTAGGGCCTATTTACAATAGTGCAACCACATATATCTACCACCTAAGGACAGGGAATTCCTACTATACATACCAAGACCTCTTATAATCGGCGGCCTCGCGATCCCATACGGATCCAGACCTCTCTGCCCATACGACAGTATCACAAGTGGCGGCCTCGCGATCCCATACGAATCCAGACCTCTCTGCCCATACGACAGTCTCAGCACAATCGGCAGCCTCGCGATCCCCTACGAATCCAGACCTCTCTGCCCATACGACAGTATCACAAGTGGCGGCCTCGCGATCCCATACGGATCCAGACCTCTCTACCCAGACGGCAGTCTCAGCACAATCGGCGGCCTCGCGATCCCCTACGAATCCAGACCTCTCTGCCCATACGACAGTATCACAAGTGGCAGCCTCGCGATCCCATACGAATCCAGACCTCTCTGCCCATACGACAGTATCACAAGTGGCGGCCTCGCGATCCCATACGGATCCAGACCTCTCTGCCCATACGACAGTATCACAAGTGGCGGCCTCGCGATCCCATACGGATCCAGACCTCTCTACCCAGACGGCAGTCTCAGCACAATCGGCGGCCTCGCGATCCCATACGGATCCAGACCTCTCTGCCCATACGACAGTATCACAAGTGGCGGCCTCGCGATCCCATACGGATCCAGACCTCTCTACCCAGACGGCAGTCTCAGCACAATCGGCGGCCTCGCGATCCCATACGGATCCAGACCTCTCTGCCCATACGACAGTATCACAAGTGGCGGCCTCGCGATCCCATACGGATCCAGACCTCTCTACCCAGATGGCAGTCTCAGCACAATCGGCGGCCTCGCGATCCTATACGAATCCAGACCTCTCTACCTAGACGGCAGTCTCATACGACAGTTCATCCTATGATCACCATAACATACAAAAAGGGAATCAGTCTCACTATTCATCAGATCACACAAGGATTGCCAGTTCGAGCATAGCCTGTTCTCAGGTTCGAGGGGCTCCTCTTTCCCTTATTCAGTTACCACTTACCTGATCAGGGTTACCATCTGTTCATGTAGCCGCAGCTGACTAGAAAAATAGGCTACCCTCTCATACAAGAACACGCAGCACATGTTGGTTCACTACAAACTGGGTACTTTATTACTCATTACATACACGATCACATAACATTACAATATAACACATAACCTGCAAAGAAAAGTGAAAGATTAAGTTGTACACTCTAATAAGAAAGGGGTCGACATCACCTTAGTAGTATGTAGCCTGCACTCAGTGGTCATCTAGGTTCCCTTCTCGTCTGTGCCTCGGCTCGCCTGGAAGTCACCCT